>NC_067398.1:125268053-125448053 GCF_016432865.1 Antechinus flavipes | reverse complement strand
TGATAGATCTCAAATTGATCCTTTTTTCCTGCATACAAAAAAAAAAAACATTAATTGTAGAGTCACATAGTAAGCAATTCTGGAAGACTTATTAGATGAAACAGCAACTTGCATATTATAGAATTATCAGAGGATCATGAGCTTAGAGTCAGAAGGTGTTGTAGAGATCATCTCATTTATAGATGGGAAAACTGTAACTCAGGGAAACCCAATGTTACATAGGTAATAAGGGGCAGAATCAGGTTTTCTTAGCAATTTGCATTAATACCCAATTTACTATTCCCACTACTTTAGTAATTTTAAAATATGTGCATTACATTTTAGCTAACATTTTATTGATCTACTTTTAAAAAATATCAGTCATTTTCCAATGATTTTCTCCAGTAATACATTTCTCTGAATGTGAATTAATTAGAATTAATTAATTATGATGCTAGTTGAGTTAATACTTTAATAGCAATGAATTCTCGCATAAGTATAACCTGTGGCCCAGAACCAAAGCTATGGATTTACATAATAGGTTTAATCTTAGGGACTTCTCCCCAAGTAATTCTCTAGGGTTTCATCTGAAATATCAGAATTTGACTTGTTTTGTCTTTCTTCAGTATGTTTAGTTTATCCTACCTCCTAAAGGATACCCTGTCAGCTGTTTCAGGGGTGCTAATAGAACTAGAATGCCAATGGGAATTCCAAAATCCTTTAAGTTTCTGAGGCTTTACAAGGTTCTCTTCTTGTCTGGGGGTTATGGTGGAGAGTTCAAGATGTTATCTCTCAAAGCATTTTCTCCTCAAGAGCTTGGCTGGTGTAACTTTCTTATCTATATTGCCAGATGCCCAATTGCCCAGTTCCAAATTCTCTTTATGGTTTTTAAAAGCTCCACAGAACATGATCAAGTTTCTCAACAATCTGAGTAGACATCCTGTTTAAATGACTTTGATTGATTGATTCAAGGGAAAAATCCAGTTCATATTTATACCTCTCATTGATATATTCAAGTTGAGATGTGTTCTCTCTTGATAAAAGTAATCTCAATGATGGTAAGGGAAATAAGCACTTGATCTAATAGAACATTAAACACAGTTCTTTATTTAACCCAACCAAAATATAAAGGATGCACACATCCTATTAAAGTCCATAAAACCATATAAAAATCAAAATAACCCTCTTCCACTTGTTCAGTCCAGTCAACGCTTTATGACTCTACTTGGGGTCTTTTTGGAAGAGATACTAGAGTGGTTTGCTATTTCCTTCTCCAACTTATTTTATAGATGAGAAAACCAAGGCAAACAGGGCTATAAGTGACTTGGCCAAGGTCACACATCAAGTGTGTGGGGTCAAAATTGAACTCAGGTCTTCCTGATTCTAGGTTTGGCATTCCATCCATTGTGCCACCTAGTTGCTATAGAAAGCCCTACAGTCTTTTTTTTCCCCCCTGAGGCAATTGGGGTTAAGTGACTTGCTCAGGGTCACACAGCTAGGAAGTGTTAAGTGTCTGAGATCACATTTGAACTCAGGTCCTCCTGACTTCAGGGCTGGTGCTCTATCCACTGTGCCACTTAGCTGCCCCATCTAAAGCTTTCTCAATATAGCATTCTCCCTATGTGATTCTTCCATTCTCTTTAGCCCCCATTGGAGGAAAGAGTTCAGGTATTAGAAAATCAATTATGACACTCATCTGATGAACTATTTATTTCTCCAAACTTATGGGATTATTTTAGATAGGACTAATATGGGAAAAAAAAAGAGAACTTGACATTGACAGAGAATTAAATAGCTAGTTTCTCTGTTAAACCTCATTCCTTAGGGACCTATATATTTCCCCCAAATTAGGTGATCTTCTTCCCTGAAAAGGGCAAATGATTTGGAGTCAATCTAGAGTTGATTCCCATTCCTTCTGACTTAAAGTCTAAATTCTCGCAATACTAGTGAAAGATGAAGTTCAGGTTTGTTCTTACACATTATAGTTCTGTCTCTTGCTCTTCATTGTGTCTGGTCTTTACTTGGTTTAAGAACTTTTCCTCTGTGTCTAAGCTAGTCATCCAGGCAATATGTGAAAACAAGTGTTACCCAGAGTATAGGGGACCACATGACTTTCAAAGAACTGAGTCTGGGTATTTCAATAACATTTTCTCTGTTTTCTTTCCTAGCCCTTGTCCTTTCTCACTTGCATTCTTTTTTTTTTTTTTTTTTTTTAGTAAACAAGACCCATGGTTAAGCTCATGTATGAAATGCCTTGGAATCAACAAATTAATGTGGTCTTCAATGCAATATTTTTGCATTGAAGTGACCAGAAAGGACAAAGCAAGAAATTTACACCTTACCATAGAGTTAACCTCAAGGTAATCACAGGAAGAATTTTCCTGTTTTCTCTTTTTATGTTTTTTTTCTTCTTCTTGAGGTATTGGAAATATTGTCTTGTGGAAGAGGGATTAAGTTCATGTTGTGGAAATATTACTAATGAATGGAAGTTATTGTTAAAAGGCATATATGGATCTGTGTTTGGAAAATTTTCTTACAAATAGTGATTTGTATCATAGCTTAGGATGTAGTAAGTTCTTCACAAATGATATTGAAACAAAAGTTAAATTAGTTACTTTGGAGGGCTGTTACAGAAAGAGTTCATGTTTCAGATATAGTGGAGACAAGAGGATCTCTAGGTTCCCCTTGAACTTAAGTTTTTGTGAATTATCAAAGTTTATAAAGAGTCATGTTAAAAAGCTCATCACATGTAGGAATATATATAAACACACATGCATACACACATATATGTTTCTTCTCTTTCTATTTGGAAGAAAAGTATATGACATCTAGCACATATTGTGTCCTTAGATGAATTGTATTTAAATGGTGAGTACTCAGTTTTAATGGACATTCTGAGTGAGTAGTATTTCTACAAACTTGGGAATGGGCATTTTCTTAAAAACATGGAAATTTTGAAATCAGTACTTCTAATTCAGGAAATCCATGTTAATGATTCTCTTTTGGAGGGTATGCTATATATGCATTAGAGGTGATCATTACCTAATTTCTTGAGTCCCTTTCAACCCTTTAGTTTATATAAATTAGCAAAATTTATAGACAAAACAAAAAGGAAACTACCTTTCAGAATCTGGAAACAATTACAAAAGGAAAAAAAAATCTAGATCATGGGGTGTGATCATTCTAAAAACTTTCTAAGAATAAAGTATCAAACAATGTAAACTGAACTCTGGCAAGACAATTCAGGAGCATCTGGAATGCATTTTAACAGCATAATAAATACCTTCCTGTTGTATGCTTGCCATGGAGAGAAAAGAATCACACATACTATAGAAACCAGCATTTCTGTTGAACTGGACATGAACTCTGAAATAAAGTAAAAACAGCTTAATTCCTGCTTTCAAGGATCTCATGGTCTAATAGGAAATATATGCCAACAACTATATGCAAACAGGATATATATATAAGTTAAAATGAAAATAATCAGCAGAAGAAAGGCACTAAGACTTTTCATTATTTTTTTTATTAAAGCTTATATATATATACATATATATATTTTTCAACAATGACCCTTGTAAAACCTTGTGTTCCAAATTTTTTCCCCTTCCCTCCAATCCCTCCCCTAGATGGCAAGTAATTCAATATATGTTTAGTCCAATATATGTATACATATTTATGCTATTATTGTACTGCACAAGAAAAATCAGATCACAAAGAAAAAAAATGAGAAAGAAAACAAAATGCAAACAAACAACAACAAAAAGAATTATGTTGTGATCCATACTCAGTTCCCACAGTTTTCTCTCTTTGGATGTAGATGGCTCTCTTCATCACAAAATCATTGGAACAGCCTAAATCATCTCATTGTTGAAAAGAGATCAGAACTGATCTTTATGTGATCTTCTTGTTGCCGTGTACAATGATCTCCTGGTTCTGCTCATTTCACTTAGTACCAGTTTGTGTAAGTCTCTCCAGGACTCTGAAATCATCCTGTTGATTGATTGTTTGTTTCTTTTCCCCCACTGAGGCAATTGGGGTTAAATGACTTGCCCAGGGTCCCACAGCTAGGAAGTGTTAAGTGTCTGAGGTCAGATTTGAACTCAGATCCTCCTGACTTCAGGGATGGTGCTCTATCCACCATACCAACTAGCTGCCCTGATTGTTTCTTATAGAACAATAACATTCATATACCATAACCTATTCAGCCATTCTCCAATTGATGGGTATCCACTCAGTTTCCAGTTTCTTGCCACTAGAAAGAGGGCTGCCACAAACATTTTTGCACATGTGGGTCCTTTCCCTTCTTTAAGATTTCTTTGGGATACAAGTAGAAACACTGATGGGTCAAAGGGTATGCATAGTTTGATAGCTCTTTGTGCATAGTTCTAAATTGCTCTCCAGAATGGTTGTATCAGTTCACAACTCCACCAATAATGTGTTAGTGTCCCAGTTTCCTCCAACATTTATCATTATCTTTTCCTGTCTGTTGAAATCCTTACTAACTGCTAACTAATTAGAGTTGATCTAATTTTACAAGAAGATGTTTTGGCCAGAACTTGAAACAAGGTACTAAGTAGAACTAATTAAGACAAGGCTTGTGTTCCCACCTTTACTCATTGGAGTCCACAAGTATGCTAGCTTCACAAAGTACACTTTCTAATTTCAAGGGAGTCCACACCTCCCTTAAAGCTCATTGGGCCAGAGAGCACTATGGGAGAAAACCCATAATCCCATTCTCTCAGAAGAGGCAGATAAAAGGCCAGCGATGAGGCATCTATGGCAGAATACATTTTTTCCTCTTGGCTGGCTGATCAAGCTGGACTCGAGAGGAACAAGTACCAAGGCTGGTGCAGAGAACACTTTGACGGATTTCAGTGGAGCTACGCCAGAAGCCCTCTCTCCGCGGCAAGTTGGTGGCCGGGCTCCCCAGAAGGAGATAAGAGAGACCTTCCATCTCTGTCTTGGTTGGAGGCAGAAGAAAGCAGAGGCAGAGGCTGAAGGACAGAACCTTTGGATTTGGAGACATTCGAAGGGCTCCAAGCCTCTAAACCGGCTTTGCCTTGAGAAGAACAAGAACTCCAACATTTGAACTCTAACACCTGTCATCTTAGCCAATCTGACAGGTGTGTAGTGGTATCTCAGAATTGTCTTAATTTGCATTTCTTTGATCAATAGTGAGTTGGAACACTCTTTCATATGACTAGAAATGGTTTCAATTTCTTCCCCTGAAAATTGTCTGTTCATATCCTTTGAGATATTTAGCAATTGGAAAATGGCTTGAATTCTTATAAATCTGAGTCAGTTCTCTATATATTTTAGAAATGAGGCCTTTATCAGAACCCTTAAATGTAAAAATTTTCCCCAGCTTATTACTTCTCTTCTAATCTTATCTGCATTGGTTTTGTTTGTACAATTTTTTTTAACTTAATATAATCAAAATTATCTATTTTGTGTTCAAGAATGTACTCCATTTCTTCTTTGGTCACAAATTTGGAAGGCACTAAGATTAAGGAAGAATAGGAAAGATTTCCAACAACAGATAAGACTTTTAGCTATGACTTAAGGAAGCCAGGGAAGTTGGATGGTAGAGATGAAAAGAGGGGAGAGAAGAAGTTAATTTTTGAAGAAACCAATCCTGTATATGGGAATTTTTTTTGCATAAGGCCTGAAAATAAAATATAGATCAAAGGAGAGTTTTAATTACCATCCCATTGCCAATGCAATTATACCTCAAAATTTACACATACTTTTTACTTTTTTTCTATGTTGAAACTTTTAAAAATGTTTTAGAGACTCCATATTAAAGAAAAATTTACTGATAACTTTTGTTTTTCTTTTCTGAATGTATCCTTTTCTCTTCCTCTAACTCAGTGTAATATTTCTTGTAATAAAAAATAATAAAAATTGAAAGAAAAAAAAAGCAATTCAGCAAAGCTATCCAACTGATTCCGATAGCGTGGGACATAATGGGTCACAATGTCATACAGCTATAATCCTGCACATTGGCAAAGAAGGGAGAAATATGGATTTTCTTATCTGTACAAGTTGGTTATTGTAAATGCACATCATTCAGACTTCTGTTGTTACTGTTGTAGTTGACATATCATTACATAGAGCATAATTACTTTCACAAATGATGGGCAGTGAGTGAGTCAATATCTTCTTAGATTCTAATAATTTTCATTTTTTTCTCCCTTTTAATCTCCCTGTCAAGTCCAGGTTTGTTTAATTTCTATATGCTAATCAATGTGTTGAACATTTTACAAATGTGATCTTACTTGATCCTCACAACAACCCCCGAGAGTATTTTTACTCCTATTTTACATTTGATGAGACTAAGGTAGAAGAAGGTACTAAATATCTGAGGCCTGATGCTAAGTATTTCAGGTCTTCCTGACTCCAGATATCAAACTCAAAAAGAAGTGGGGATCACTAATCTGTACACAAAGAGCAACTAGGTGGTACATGAAGAAAGTGCCAGATCTGAAGTCAAGAAGATTCAACTTTCTGTGTTCAAATCTGGCCTCAGAACAACAGCTGGATGATCTCAGGAAAGTCACTTAATCCTGCTGAACCTTCATAAATAAAATGAGCTGGAAAAGGAAATGACGAACTGCTTAAGTATCTTTGCCAAAAAACCCCAAATATGGTCACAAAGTCAGACACAACTGAAAACAGTCGAACAAAACTGTACATAAGGAGTCATTCTATAGACCTGATATAGACTTAGTTTTAAAATGTAATATTACCTATATTTTATTTTGTTAAATATTTCCCAATTACATTTTGATTTGATTCAGGCTGTATTCAGGGGTGTTGGATGCTGCATGTGGCCTATAACCTGTGTTTGACAATTCTAGGACTTTCTTCAAATGTCTAATTTTCCCTTAAAACCCCCTTAGTATTAATTTATATTAATGTGTTAAATCCATTGGTATTTTCAGGCTTATTAACTGATATCTATTATTTCATTGTTGTATCAAGTTTCTAGTTCTAATGAAATTTGGGACACAGTAATGTCTTCATTCCATCAGGATTATATAGCATTAGAGCAAGTCTCGTTGGCTTCAGTTTTTCTTGAATGAGTGATTATTTCAGTTTAATTCAATTCAACAACATTTAATATTAACAGTTGACTCGCGTATATCTCTTTGAGATTTTCAAAATGCTTTATTTATATTACCCTTGTGTCAGAAACATTGTGCTAGGTACCAAGGATGATAAGAAATTTAAATCAAATAAGAATCTTATTCTTGTGATGTTTACACATAAATACAAATCTCGTAAGTCTGATTTCATACAGCATTTCTTATATTCAGTAGATTGGCAAGCAGGCAGGGTATGGTATAGGAAAGAATCAGAAAATTTGGATTGCCTTCCATTTTTTAGATAATTTAAGCATGCGTAGAAAATGAGTGGGCAAGTATTATCATTTGTACTTCTTCTCTTCATGAACAAATCCCTTTTTGGAGGATTAATGGTAGTGTTCAATAATGGGAGCTGCTGAGATACCTGATTATACTCTTTGCATGTCTGTGCTAGTCTTGGGTTGTTAGGTTAGTCACTTTTACCTCTTTAAAATTCAATTTCTTCATGTGTCAAATGAATCAGATAGTATTTGTGTTGCCAATCTCAGGATTGTTGTGAAGACATAATGGTATATCTATATAGTACTTTGTAAATATTAAATGTCACAGAAATATGTATTATTATTATTACTCCTCATATATATGTATATATATATCTTAAATTTTTTAAAATAGCAAAACTTATACATTCTCCCTTTTACCTTTCCTGAAAACAAACAAACCCCCCTCCCCAAACCTTAGGAATATGACTTGATTATGCACAGTCAAGAAAAATATTCCTACACTGGACATGTTCAAATATGCAAATCTTATTCTAATGTGCCCTGAGTCTTTCACTTCTCTATAAGGAGTTAGATAGTATTTCATCCCAGATCATCTGGAATCATGGTTCTCATATATTTTGAATTGTTTCAATAGTCCTCCAGCTCTTCTATGTCTCTCTTAAATGGTGGCAGCATGAATTCTTTACATTTCTCAGTTTTGTTCAAAGCTGGTCCAATGATTTTAGTTTGACTGATTTACTTTTTTTTTCCAGTACCATTTTTTATAACACTCAATAGTTTAGTTGGCCTTTCTGGTTACAGCCTCATGTTGAACTATTTCCCCCAAGGAATGAAAAACCTGTCTCTACTCTGTATCAGTTGTATTGTTGCTTGAATCTAACTCATTTATTTCCCTTTGATATGACTATGTATGGTTGATCAAAAATGAAATTCTTTTAGAGTAAGGATTCTTTTGTAAAATAATTTTTTCCCATTTATGTATAAAGACAATTTTTTTTCTTCCTTCCTTATCTCCCTCCCTCCCTGAGATGGTAAGCAATTTGATAGAGGTTTTACAAATTTAATCATGCAATAAATTACTCTATTAGTTGTGTTGTGAAAGAAAATACAGATACAAAGGGGAGAAAAACCATGAAAAAAAATACAGGAAGTGAAAAATTATATGCTTCAATCTTTATTCAGACTATCAGTTCTTCTTCTGAAGATGAATAGCAATTTTTTAAAATCATGAGTTCTTTTGGGACTGTCTTGTATCACTGTGTTGCTAAAAAAGAGCTAAATCTATCATGTTGTCCTGTTTTTTCTCCCTTTACTTTGCAGCAGTTCATGTCTTTCCTCTCTTTCTAAGTTTATCTGAAATAAGTCTGCTCATTATTTCTTATAGCACAATAATACTGTTACAGTCATTATACTGCAAGTTGTTCAGTCATTTCCCAACTGATGGCCACTCCCTAATTTCTAATTCTTTGCCACTACAAAAAAAACTGCTATGAATATTTTTGTACAAATAGATCCTTTTTTTTTCTTTAAAAAAAAATCTCTTCATGATTCAGACCTGCAGTGGTATTGCTGGATCAAAGAGTATGTGTACAATTTTATAATCCCTCGAGTATAGTTTCAAATTGTTTTCCAGAATGGATAGATCAATTTATAATTCTATCCAATTATCCCACATCCGCTCCAACATTTGTTATTTTCTTTTTCTGTCATTTTAGTTAACCTGATAGGTAGTGCCTCAGAGTTGTTTTAATTTGCATTATAAAATAAGGATTCTCAATCTTTTTTAGTGTCACGGACCCCTTTGATGGTCTAATGAAGCCTATGAACCCATTTCCAGAATTGTTTTTTAAATGTACAAAATCAAATGCATAGAATTACAAGGGAAACCAATTATTGTAATATGGTTAACAAAATAAAGAGGGGAAAGAGGAGAAAACAAGCATTTATGTAGTATTTACTATGTGTTAGGTTCTATGCCAAGAGCCTTTATTTTTCTTTTGCAAATTATTATTAGCCTCATTTTATAATTGAGAAAACTGAGGTAAATAGAAATTAAATGATTTGATATCTCCTTTCTCCCCAACCTGTTCCTCTATGCTTTTCTCACACTCTAGTCATGAGAAATAACAAACTCCACTTCATTTCTTCCTTTTTACATTAGAATATTCCTTTAATACTTACTTCAATTTCTTTTCTTTTTTTTCTTTTTTTCTTTTTTTTAATTTTAATATCTTTTTATTGATAGAACACATGCCAGGGTAATTTTTTACAACATTATCCCTTGCACTCACTTCTGTTCCGATTTTCCCCCTCCCTCCCTCCACCCCCTCCCCCAAATGGCAAGCAGTCCTTTACATGTTGAATAGGTTACAGTATATCCTGGATACAATATATGTGTGCAGAACCGAACAGTTTTCTTGTTGCACAGGGAGAATTGAATTCAGAAGGTATAAATAACCTGGGAAGAAAAACAAAAATGCAAGCAGTTTATATTCATTTCCCAGTATTATTTCTCTGGGTGTAGCTGCTTCTGTCCATCTTTGATCAATTAAGGCTCTCTTTATCGAAGAGGTCCACTTCCATCAGAATGCATCCTCAAACAGTGTCGTTGTTGAGGTATATAATGATCTCCTGGTCCTGCTCATTTCACTCAGCATCAGTTCATATAAGTCTCGCCAGTCCTCTCTGTATTCATCCTGCTGGTCATTTCTTACAGAACAATAATATTCCATAACATTCATATACCACAATTTACTCAACCATTCTCCAATTGATGGGCATCCATTCATTTTCCAGCTTCTAGCCACTACAAAAAGGGCTGCCACAAACATTTTGGCACATACAGGTCCCTTTCCCTTCTTTAGTATCTCTTTGGGGTATAAGCCAAGTAGAAACACTGCTGGATCAAAGGGTATGCACAGTTTGGTAACTTTTTGAGCATAGTTCCAAATTGCTCTCCAGAATGGCTGGATGTGTTCACAATTCCACCAACAATGTATCAGTGTCCCTGTTTTTCCACATCCCCTCCAACATTCCACATTATCTTTCCCTGTCATTCTAGCCAATCTGAGAGGTGTGTAGTGGTATCTCAGAGTTGTTTTAATTTGCATTTCTCTGATTAATAATGATTTGGAGCATCTTTTCATATGGCTAGAAATAGTTTCAATTTCTTCATCTGAGAATTGTCTGTTCATATCCTTTGACCATTTATCATCAATTTCTTTTCTTAAAACTCTCAGACCCAAATCATTTTCCCTTCCTCAAAATCTTATCTTTTTCTTAACTCCCTAATTGCCATTTGGAGACATTAATGATCTGAAGGGATACTTGTTTTTAACTTCCCCTATTTGAATGTTAGCCTGTCATTATCATACAGCTCTTTTTAATTGTCCAAATATATTTATCTTTTCAGGTTTTTCTTGAGTGTTAGGTTTGCATTTTCAAGTTACTACTCAGCTCTGGTCTTTTCATCAGGAATGATCAGAAGTCTTCTTTTCCTTTAAAGATCCAGTTTTTCCCTATGAGATTATACTCACCTTTTCAGAGTAGATTATTTTTGATTATAAGCCTTTACCAAACTCTCCTCTCATTTGGAGGAGTAAAGTCAGAGTAAAGTCCTCATTGGAGGAGTAAAGTCTCATTGGAGGAGTAAAGTCAGAATTACATGAAACCTCTCATTTGGAGAGGTTTCATGTAATTCTGACTTTACTTCCTTGCTAATTGGAATCTGATTTCTGGCTGCTAAATTTTTTTTCTTTGATATGGAAGTTCTGGATTTTGGCTGTGACATTCTGGGGAACAAAAGCAAAAGACTGAAAAACAGGAATAAAATGTAGAATATCTGATATCAAAAATAGCCAATTTGCAAAACGAGTCAAGAAGTAATGATTTAAGAAGAGCATCATGGGGGTTTAGTAGATTGCTGAGCCTGGAGTCAGGAAGAACTGAGTTCAAATCTAGCCTCAGATATTTACTTTCTGTATGACCTTGATCAGATGAATCCTTAAACCTCTGTTTGCCCTAGTTTCCTCCACTATAAAATATAATACTAGAATTTACTTCCTACTCATTGTGAGGATCAAATGAAATAAAATTTGTTAAAGTGTTTACCGCTTGGCACTTTAGTAGGTTCTATATAATTGTGAGCTGCTATTATTATTATCATTAGATTCCCTGAGTTTTTAAAAAGCTTAGATAACATATTTGAAGGAATCATAAATTCCTTCATCCAGGAATTTATCAACTGTCCAGATGTATAAGAACCAAAAGAAAAAAATAAAATCAAAAGATCTACCCATCATCTCCCCAAAAGAAACAAACTTCCCAAGGAAAAGTTCCCAGAATATCCTTTATATAGTTTGCTTTGGGTACATTTGTCTATGTCTTTAGATTGTAAGCTCCTTGAGGGCAAGAACTATCTTTTGCCTCTTTTTGTAACCCTAGCACTTAGCAGAGTAGGTTTTAAAATAAATGTTTATTTATTGATTGAGACAGTCTTTCATTTTTCCAGCTATCATTATTGAGGAGGGAGTCCTGATGACAGCAAGGGGGTATGAGGAAAAAACTTAGAACTGGAGTCAGAAAGACCTGAATCTGAATTCTATTTCAGACACTTCAATATTGTGTGATCTGGTCAAGTTACTTAACTTTCCTCAGTCATAGTTTTCTCATGTGTAGCATGAAGGGTTATCCTTTAAAGGATTTTAAGGTCCCTTCAGCTTTGAACATATGGTTCTTACGCAGTTGGTTTCTTTTTGGCTTTATCAAACACTCAGCTACTAGATTCAATTACTTCTAGATCTTGTTTTACTTGATTCATCTGTTCCATTGATCAAAGATTCTGGATTTTTTTTTTTTTACAAGTACCAGTGTTGATGATTGTTCCTTTGTAGTGACGTTTGCAATCTGGCAATGCTAGCCACCCATCCTCTTTTTTCATCATTCTTTTTGTGCTTCTTGACCTTTTGTTCTTCCAGATGAATTTTGTTATTATTTTGTCTGGTTCTATAAAATAACCCATTGGTAGTTTGACTGCTTTGGCACTAAATTTGTAAATTAGCTAGGTAGTTTTGTCATTTTTATTATATTAGCACAGCCCAACCATGAGTCATGAACATCTCTCCACATGAATATCATGTGACAGTTCCAAATAAAACTGTAATAAAATTAGCACTTAACATTTGGTGGCTATCACTGACCATATGGATCATAGGTCTGTGACATCAGGTCATAGAAGTACATAAGATATAGAGTTGAAAAATGACAGGATCATAGATCTACATCTGGAAGACACTTTAGAGGTCAGCTAGTTTGACCTCTTCATTTTGTAAATGAGCAAACTCAGACCCAGAGAGGTCAAGTTAGTCATCTCTTGTCACAAAGCCAGTAATTAGTGGACAGCCGGAATTATTTTGGGGTTCCATCTGGAAATCCTAAAAACAATAAAAACAAATCTGTACAGAAAGCTGATGAGTTGCAAACAACTTAGTAAAACAAGAGATTTCTGATGATTAGTTAAAAATTATTTATATTCCCTCAGAATTCTCAAGATTTTTTATAATGTATTTTATTGGCAAGTGTCTGTCACCTTTCTTTAGGTGACTGGCCTCTCAAGAATCACAGGAATGAATAATGTGCTCCCAATCTTACTCTTGACTCACTGCAAAAAATGTTCTAAGTATCAGAATGAGGACACAATGAGGTTATTGTATTCACTGTCTGCACCTGTATTTGTAGGTTTTACAAGAACATTTTTGTGCTGATGACATTTCTCCCCTGAAGTGTAAAGTATAGAATCATGTCTAAATCAAAAATATTCATTGTTCTCAACAGTAGGTGTACTTAAAAATAAGTGTCCTTAAACAATAAATATAACTTTTTGCTCCATAGTTTTTTTTTTTAAACTTTTTTTATGATAGAAGTAGTCTATCAATTAATCAATTATCAAGTATTCACAAAGCACCTACTATGTGCCAGGCTCTGTGCTAGACACTGAAGGTCTAGTGATATTTTCATTAAAAATCATCATTTTAATAAGCAAGACAATAAATCCCTATCAAAATACATACAATATAAATATAAAATGAATAAATATGAATATTCATTCAGTGAACACTTATCAAGAACTCACTATGTGCCAAGCACATAGTGTTAAATGCTACAGAGTAGTTTGATACAAGTAATTTGGGCAGGAGGACATTGACACTTGGGAGAACAAGGAAGGATTTCATGCAGAAGATGGTGTTTGAGTTGTATCTTCAAGAAAGAGAAAGACTGACTCTGTGAGAAGAGAGGGTGTGCTAGGTATGGCCAATGCATAGACATGGAATGCCATGAATGGGGAGTAGAGAAGAGGCTAGTTTGGCTGGATTAAGAAATATGCTTTTTTTTTTTTGTCTAATTAAACGATATAAAGGAGTAATGTCCAATGACATCAGAACAAGAGACTGAAACCTGTTTTGTGTTGCGTTTTTAAAAACAAAATAGAGGAATTTTTATTTGATCCTTGAAGTCATAACAAGATACTGGAGTTCACTGAGTAGGGGGTAATATATGTAGTTAGGGAAAAAATGCCTAGACAACTTGGACTAATAATAACTCAGTTTCTTTGATGTACTGAAAGCCAAAAAGGTTCTGTGTGACCAAATTGGTTTGGACAACTCTGTCCTACACAACTCCTCAAGTATCTGCAGAAGATAGTTTATTTTTATCAGTATTAAATATAGTATACTGACATATTTTAGATATTTAAAGCTCAAGTATTTAGTGGTATTATCTATGTTTATCCAGTTTTTCTATTCATTTGCAGTGTGACCTTTGCAAAAATACTTAGCATCTCTGAGCCTCAGATTGAATGATTTCTGAAGTCATTTGCACCTTTGAAATCCTCCTAAAAATCACGTATTTCCAAGCATATGATATTTAGGAATTAAAGAGATGAGACCCCAGATCAAACTCTTTTTTCCTGAAAATAAATAACTATCTGTAAACAGTTTATGTAGGAGGCCATGACTTCATTATCATGAAGTATGATGAGTATATACTTTGAGAGCCATAGCATCAAGGTACCTTTCTGATCAATACTTGACTTCCACTTGATTGCCACCAGCTAGGATACTTTGAAAGCCTATTCTGTTCCTCAACCTCTGTGACCTTACAACTGATGAGATCTTCTTCAATGAAATGATGTTGCTCAAGCCCTTCCTTCAATCCCTCAATCAACAAGCAAGTTTTAAATGCTGAACAAGAGTTTGTATTTAAGTCTTGAGGCAATAGGGAGCCAGTGAATTTTATGGAGAAAAGAGTGACTGTCAGATCTTTGTTTTAGTAATATCATTTTGGCCGCTGCATGGAGGATTGTACCTACATAAGAGATCTTGCCCTGGAGCTTTGAACTCTTTCATTTCTGGAATTTCACCCTAGGAATCCACTGTTCTAATTGGTGAGTACCTCACATGGCCCAATATATTTAGATTTTTTCCAGTATTGTTTCATTTTACTCCTCATTTATCTTGAAAGCTGAGGCCCTTTCAATCTCTGCTTTCCAGTTCTTTAAACAAAATAAAAAGAACACAACCATTTGCTTTTGGAAAGAATGTGTCAATCTAGTCTATATTGCCATCTACTCACCATTTCTATATCTTCCCAAACCAAAATACCCCTTACTGGCCACTACTTCCTTTATGTGTTTTATTTCTCCTGCTCCTCCCTCCTTCTCCCAATTAGAACATAATATTCTTTAGTTCAGGGACTTTCACTTTTGAATTTATATACACACCATTTGGTACATTTCTTGGCATATAATAAATATTTTATAACTGCTTTTTCTTTCATTTGTTCATTCATTCATTCATTCATTCAAGACTTGAGGTAGGATGACTAATTAAGAGGTTCTTACAATTGTCCAGGTGCAAAGTGATCAAAGGTTAATTCTAATTGTTAGAAAATGTTACCAGTCTGGAAGAAAGACGTCCTAAAGTCATGCATAGATACCTAGAACTGAGAATTGAGTCATTAACCAGATGAACCAGATTAAAAAAGACAAATCAATCCCTACTATAGCCTCCATTATCTGGACATGGCAGACATACATCATCAATATATAAAAATATTATTTTTACATTTATACATTTTATTGCCCTTTACACTTTTCCTTTTTAGGCTTGACCTCATGATATTTGATATAGGAGTGGTATTGTTTACCTAATAAAACAGGAAATTTCAGGTTCAAAATTGATTTATTGGTTGCAACAGTTTGAAACTGGGTCTAATTTTTGAAAAGCATACCTGTGACTTATTTACTTTGGCAGTCTCAAAAGTATTTTATCTGTATTGTTTAGGTAGTTAGGTAAAACATTAAAACTTGGGCAGATATTACATGATCATACATGTTCCAAATGAACCAGATAAAGTTATGCTAAATGATCTCTGCTAAACTTTTGAATTTATAATTAGTCAATTGCAACACTTCTAAAAGTTGAGAGTTTAATTTTCTAGCCAAAGGGAGAACTGAATATATCCTCTCTTAGGCTATTTTCTCCAATAGTGAACACTAGGGATGGCAGAATTCACTGAGCTGGGGGAAAAAAGCTTTCTAGGGACAGTGATTGAGAAGTAAATAATATTTTAATGATAATAACCCAATGTCTGGCTGTAGGGGATGAATGCTTTTAAATAGGTCCAGAATTACTGCCCAATCTCCTTATTTTCTAGTTTTAATTTTTTAGAAGGTATTCTATGATTTGGCTTCTAGTCTGGGTACTCATTCATGGGGACAACACTATGGAGAGGGGACCTGTCATCCTTTCTACTAAATAATATCAATTGTAGACCATTTACTACCGCTAATGTGGTCAAACCAGCTTAGCTGAAACAACATGGAACTCTGTGGGACAGATAGAAGGTTGCGAACACCAACCTGGTCAATCCGTTGTCACCTTATTGATACCCACTTCTCCTTAGATGCAGAGGAAGATAACCTTTATACATTATATCCAAGGTCTCCCAAACTACTGGTTCTGCTTCCAGACCAGAACCATTAGACACCATTCAAGGGAACCAGCTGTATGGAGAAAGGTCCTGCCATGACCTCCATCACCAAAACCAACTTCTGACCAACTGCTCTGATGGATCAGGAAGCTGGAGAACCCTTCAGACCACTAGCCTAGCTTCAGACAATCCTTGTAGATTTTTGACTTCATGAACTATCTCTTCTGAGTTT
This sequence comes from Antechinus flavipes, assembly GCF_016432865.1. Lineage (NCBI taxonomy): Eukaryota > Metazoa > Chordata > Mammalia > Dasyuromorphia > Dasyuridae > Antechinus > Antechinus flavipes. The sequence goes on along the minus strand of NC_067398.1, from coordinate 125,431,482 downwards.
CTGCCATCTCAGAAGTCATATCAACTACAGATCCAGAAAAGAAAGCTCTCACCAAAGTCCTTGGCATTGTCAAGCAGTTCAACATTAGATATGGAAGTGATTTCATCAGAGGAAATGACTTTGAAAAGATGCATCAACTGTCTTGTCATCATTCTCTAAGGACCCTTCCATCTGCCCTGAATTTTTTTTTTAAACCTCTTCTCTTCCCTACTTATTTGGTCTATCATTTTTTAAAAAATGGAGGCAATTAACTCTTTTATTCCATACAGTTTCATTTATGATTTCTTGAAATAGAGCTCTAGGCAAACAGACTTTGATAAAGCTCATTGGGATTTTGATAGTTACTAGACCATGCTTTAAATCCAAATAATTTTGGTTCTCACTGATTAGCCAATAATAATCCAGCTCAAGCCCTACTTGGACATTGTTTAGGTTTTTATGGCTCAGAGTGAATGTAAATAGCAATTGTTTTGATTCTAATCAGAAACCCTGATATTTCCTTCCCCCCTCCCCCCTTTTTTTTTGAGCATTCAGAGAAAGTAATTTCCCCTCCCTCATTTCTTATTTAGCCTTAAATCACTAAATGGGTATTGCCTCAGACAAACTGAAACCTGGGAAAGACTTTAGCTTAAAAAGGTCCAGGTCACTGCATCTGGAGTCATCTCCTGTCATCCTGACCTATGTCTTGCCACTGGATTCAGATGACTCTGGAGGAGAAATTGAGGCTGATGACTTTGCATAGTCCTGCTTTTTTTAAAAATCCAATTCACTTGCAAATGAAAATATCATCTTCCGGATATCATTGGTCTTCTTCAAGAAAGAAGGACAAACAACAAAATGACACTTCCTAAATGTATTCTTTCCCTTTTTTATAATGTGAAGTCCTTGAAAATTGAGAGTTTCCATTTATATCTCCAGCTCTCAGCAGTGCTTCCGAGTACACAGTGAGCCTTTAACAAATGCCTTTACTTCCCTCCTTCTTTCTTCATATATTTATTCATTCATTTTGATCATTGTGAAGCTACATTAGACTGAAGACATCAAAGTGAAATTTTCCATTGTTCCATTGACTTGTCAGCAAATAGATAGCTACCCACATTGATTAAATTCATCATTTCATTGCTGGATCTATATTTCACTTTGTACTATGTTGATGGAATTGAGTTTCTATATGGATAGATGAAAACAATAATTTGGGTAATTTAAGGGAAAATAAAACCCTGAAAACTTTGGCATGGTGTTATTTTCTATCTTATTTTCTATCTTATTTTTCATTTCACTTTAACTGGAGCTTATATGTGAATATTGCCCATAGAAATTTTTAGCTAGTCACAAAATTTGCATTCAATTTCTTCAATATCTTTCTTACAATTTCCCGTATTTCTGGGCTTAGAGAGTAAATGCATTCTTATGAAAATGTTCTCAGAGTTCTTCACAAACAAAAATTCCCATGAAAATTATAATAGCAAAGCAATTTAGTAAATTTTCTTAAGACTTATTAGTCAAAGCCAGACCTAATTTATTTTATTCTGGGGGGGTGGGGGTGGAAGAGCAAGACACTTATTTTCATGGCTTTGTAAAGTCATTAGCTCAGTGAGCTCACATCAGATCTATTATTTGAACCAATCAAATTATAGTACAACGATTCTGAAAGAACATGATTTTTGTTCTAATAAACTGATTAATGTAATACATATTGCTTCCTGTGTATTTTCTCCTGAACTCAGCTTCTACTGCAGATTTCAGGGGAAGACCCAGACTTGACCTTTTATTGTTAGGATTCAGGAATAAGGCTTACTACCTTTGCACTAATTAAACATGTACAATACAGTACTAGCCATAATTTCATGCCCCTTTACCTTCTGCAATCATTTAATTTATCCTTTATGATAAATCGCCCAGCCTTTGGCCTATGATTAACCCCCTGTAGAAGGCAGATTATTGCTTTATGAAAGAGAGGGAGAAAGATAACAATATTTAATTTTAAACTGGCAGAGTTGCCACATCGTGTCTGCTACCAGCACATTCAGAAGGCTTATCCATTTAATGCTTAAGTAATTCTGGGTTTCTTTATTTTGATTTTATTGGAAACAGCCTCGACAAATGCTGAGGTACTATGCCATGCTGCCAGATGCCCGGGTTATAAAATTGGAGCCAGGACTCTGACTCCGGAAATGAAGGCAGCAGACCTTTTTTTTCTTTAAAGTTTTTATAAAGGGAATGATTCTGTTGGAACATCACTAGCAAAATAAATTGTCTTCTATTGAGCCAGATAATTCAGAGTAATGCTATCAGGAATGTCTCAGATTTTTTCCACCTAGAATACCTCCCTTCCTGTGACTCATCTAATGTTTCTACTTTCCAACCTCTTTTCTCACCCTTATCACCTTTTAAAAAAGTCTTAAAATGTCTATGCTGTTGTACAGATATGTGTTCATTTTTGAAATGATTAGTTTCTTAGCTCATTAGTCTTTTAAAATTGGTTCCTAAATAATCAAACATGCAATTAACACACATATGTTAAGCAGCCAATTAATTAGTTAAAGATTATTTAAGTACTTACTTTGTACCAGGCAGTGTGCTAAGTTTTGGGGATATATATCTATATATCTATATTTAATAGGGGATATAAAAGTTAATAATTAGATAATCACAAGAATGTAATGAGTAGACAAAGAGTAAAGAGAGGAAGATAATTATATCTGGGAATATTGTGTGTATCACAAAGGCATCCTGAGAAGGTAAAAATTTGAATTGAATTTTGAAGGAAATCAAAGAAACTAAGAGGAGGAAAGACATTTTAAGTATGAGGAAACCCAGTGCAAATGCACAGATGAAAAATGGAGTGTCAAGCGTGAGGAACAGCAAGTACCTCAGTGTAGCTAGATTATAGTGTAGGGGGATGGCAAGTGTAAGTTAAGAATGGAAAGATAAGAAGGGCTGGGTTGTGAAGAGATTTCAACACCAGCCAGAGGAGTCTATTGTTGTTCCTAGGAGTATTAGGGACCCTCTATCTTTTATAGATGGGCAGTTAGGTAGTGCAGTGGATAAGGTGCTGGATCTAGTCTTGAAGACTCATTTTCCTCAGTCCAAAGCTGGCTTCAGATACTTAGTAGATGTGTAACTCTGGGTAAGTCACTTAAACCTGTTTGCCTCAGTTTCCTCATCTGTAAAATGAGCCGGAGAAGGAAAAAAGTAAACCACTCCAGTATCTTTGCCAAGAAAAACCAAATGGAGTCACAACGAGTTAGATACAACTAAAAATGACCGAAATAACATATTTTATAGAGCTGGGGGTTGACATGGCCAGATTTATGTTTTAGAAGAAATACTTTGAAAGTTGAATAAAAGATGAATTGAAGTAGAGAGAGTTTCGAGACAGGGAATTTATTGCAATATTTCAGGTGGGAGGTGATAAAGGTCTGAACTTGGATATTGTTTGTGTGAGTGGAGAGAAAGGAACATAAAAGAAGAGAGGAATGACACAATTTTGTCTTGGAAAATATATAAATGTTTGAATCATACAGAATTAAAACATACATCATTCTTATTGGAAAAATGTTAGCTCAAGGACAAATAGATGAATCATTCACCAAAATGAGGATTAGCTCAAGTAAATAGCATCTCCTCATTAATAATTTAGATTTAATATACATCAAAGTTACGGGCAGCTAAATAGAATAGGATGTAAGGTTTGGGCCTGTAGTCAGGAAGACCTGAATTCAATTCTGACCTCAGACATTATTTGTTTGAACCTGGGCAAGTCATTTAGCTGTGTATTAGGGACCCCCTATGTAGGGTCCTCAAACTTTTTAAATAGGGGGCCAGTTCACTGTCCCTCAGACTGTTGGAGGGCCGGACTATAGTAAAAACAAAAACTTTGTTTTGTGGGCCTTTAAATAAAAAAAAACTTCATAGCCCTGGGTGAGGGGGATAAACGTCCTCAACTGCTGCATCTGGCCGGCAGTAGTTTGAGGACCCCTGCAGAGTTTATAGATGAGCAGCTAGGTAATGCGTGGATAAAGTATTGGGCTTAGAGTCAGGAAGCCTCATTTTCCTCAGTTTAAAGCTGACCTCAGACACTACTTGTGTGATTCTGGGAAAGTTACTTAACTCTGTATGTCCCAGTTTCCTCATCTGTAAAATGAGTTGGAGAAGGAAATGGCAAACTATTTTAGAATCTTTGCCACGAAAACCCCAAGTGGGCTTATGGAGAGTGGGACCTAACTGAAAACAACTAAACACTATCACAGGCAGAGAAAATTCATGCATAATAAGGAGGTTCTGAGAGGGAGATTACACATAGACACACTCATTTATATACAGACTATTGGGAGCAAATATGGAAATTGCAACCTGCAATAAATATCTCATTAGGAGTTTCCTGTCCTATGTGTGTTTAAAGAGAAAATTGCAAAGAGGACAACAAACATAAAAAAAGGAACCTATTTCTTTACATATTTTCATCACGCATGATAGTCACCATATTCAGATTCTAATATCACAGTACTCCATGTGTTGAATTGGAAAGTAGAGCTATTACTAAAGAAAATAAAATTGCAAAGATTTTCTGCAACTAAACAGGCAGTGGAAAGCACATTTGTGCCTGGTGGTAGAGCAATTTTGAAGATATTGAGTGATCCATCCTCAAGACATCTGAAGGCAGGGAAGATACTGAACTACTGAGAAGCATGAATGCTATTAATATCCACCAAATAGTGAATGAGAGAGAAAGAGAAAGGACATAAATAACTCCTATCTGTAGACCTACTTTCTCATCTCTATAAAACCTTGATGAAAATATGAGAAAGCTTATTGTTTGTTGCCTACACAAAGGCATTTGATTCTATGGGACCAAACAGAGCTTTAAGCTCTTTTCCAATTATCTTTCATTTATATATTAAGATCATACAGAGATACTCTTTTGTTCTATGTTCCTTTGATTGTGAGGATGAAGTGATGCATTAAACAAGGAGACAATATGCTCATCCTGAAGGTGTTTGTTATTGTCAGTCAGGAAAGATGTCTCATGCAGAATATCAATGAAAGAGTGAATCCTTATAGATGGTGAGGTCCCATAGATGCACCTTTTTACAGATGACATTGTACTTATTGCATCAAATCCTGGAACACTGCAGAACCTTTAAATGAGATCCATAACAATTCAAAAAAACATGAAAAAAGCAAGTTAATAAAGAGCTCTTATTTTTTTCAGACTCAGATATGTGGTTAGATGAACAATCCAGAGAACAGATCCTTTAGTATGTCTATCTTAAAAAGATCCAGTGGTTGTTTAGTCAACTGCACCCAGTTTTGAACAGGAGAAAAAGAACAAGTTCAGTCCATTTATGAAATTGCATAGTGCTTTCAATTATCCAAAGCTTCTCTTAGAAATAAAACATCAATATTTTTTAAGACCAGTAGTATTTTAATGGTGTTACTGGGTATAGAATCATTTAATACCATAATCACTAAAGAATACACCTGTTGGATCATCTACAGAGCAATGGAGAGACAAATAATGGACATAAATTGGTTGTATTTCTATCAATGAATTTCATATGAGAAGTAATATAAAATATAACATCAAAGGAATGTATGAACTAAAAATAAGGAAAACCAACAATAAGAAAGAGGGTCAATAGAGGCATAAGTCATATGCTGAGTTGATATCACCTAATATTAAAAAGTCTCAATATATTAAGTGTTCATCCTTTGTGCAAGATTTACAAGCACAAATAGGAAAGGGTCTCATGGGATGAGAAGATGTGAATTTACCTATCTGTATCTTAAGAGGCAGTTATGGTATTAAGGGAATTATTGATCCAATAAGGTACTGATGCACTTTAGATATGTTAATACATTAATAAAGCAATAAAGATACGGTACCTTTTCAACTATATCTCAGAAACAAGGAATAGATGCTTTTGTATTTTCACAGGATTGAGTCCAGAGGAGATATATAATAATAAGATGTTTTTGATTTGTAGAAAGCAAAGAACATAAGAAATTGAAGTATGAGAAGTGACTTTTTTGTGAAACTGGAAAACAAATTGTGTGGGAAATACTTTGGCAACATACAAACATCTCTTTGGATGCTTAATAAATACCTGTTTATTTATTGTCTCTACAATTGTAAAGTGAGGTGAAAAATTGAGATAATTCTCCACAGAACTCAGTCCCCAAATAATTTTGCTTGAATTAAATGTCTACAAAATCGAGGTCAGAATTATTTCAGTTTATTTTCTCAAACCAATTAGATAATTAACTCAGAGTCTTCATTTCCTTTTGACTGTGTAGAAGCCCATTTCAGAAAATATATAAGCAATCTCCCTCGTCATTTCTCGGTTCTGTAATTAAAACCCTCTCTATCTCACTCAGGATGGAAATACAGTAGCTATTGTGGACTAGTTATACTCTGAAAGGGAATAGAAGCTTTGACCTCCTTTGTCTCTAATCTGGGCTTGTTTGCTTCTCCTTAGGCAGCCTGAAAATACCTTGCTTTTAGAGGATCACCATATTGATGTCTAGAGTTCTAAACATGCTTAGGCCTCCTAAAGCTCATCATTTCCTAACTCAAGTGATCCACTATCCTTAGCCTTCCCAGGGATCTGTAATTTGTCACTGTAGTACTTCCTCCAATGATAAAGATCATAATCTTTCTATAATTTAGTATTTTAAGATAGTTGCTGTGGCTGAAGATAATCTCTTCTTGAAGTAATATGGAGAATAGCCTCTAAAATTAGTGAAGCAAGTTCTTACAGTTCTATCACTGGACCTAAAGTCTTCCTAGTCTTGTAGAACCTGCATGCTACCTGAACACCATGATGAGACAATGGAGTAGAACTTTATGGGAGGAAATATGCATTTAAATAATATCTATTACATACCAGGTCCTGTACTGAGTGCTTTAGAAATATTATCTTATTTGATTTAGAAGAAGGAAACTTAAAAAAAAAACTCTTCCTACTTTAAAAAAAAAGGTCAATTAAGAGGGACTATAAGTGTAGTAAGGATTAATTTAGTGTAATAGTTATTTGAAGAACTTTTCTTAAACCCCCCTTAGAAGAGTATTCTGGTGAGGAGAGCAAGAGGCTAGATCTTTTGTGCATGAAGCTACATAATAATATTAATTGATGAGATGCTAAACTATAGCCCTCTAAAATTAAATTGTCCAGAGTCCCAGAAAGGAATTTCAGATTGAGAAATGTAAGTGTACTTAATTATTATTCTACAGATATTACATTAAAACGATATGAAGTATAGTAGGACTAGAATACTATGGATGCTCCAATAGTCTCTATCACTTTATGGCAATTCATTCTATTTCCCGACCTTATTATGTTCCTGGATCTGAAAGATCACAATTGTTCTGAATTATTTAGTTGTATTCCTTAATTAGAAGTCTAGCTGTCATGACTGGCCAATTCCCCCATTACAAAAGGAAGCTGAATCCTAAAGGGTTTGATAATACTCTTATTCCCTTAAAGAGCCTCTCTGAGGAAGAGAAGGTACAGCACAACCTTCAAAATTACATTTAATTCTATTCAGTTAAACAAACTTTTATTATTTGTATATTGTTCTCAAGGTATTATCCTTCATTAGGCATATAAAAATGCAAATATACAAAGAAAAAAGGCTCTCAAAGAGCTGACATTTTACTGGGAAGAATGAGAAGAGGAAGGCCAGTTAGTCAACTAGCATTTAATTAATCTCCTACTATCTGCTGGGCATTGGGTTAAGAGCTAGGAATACAAAGAAAAGCAAAAGATCCCTGTGCTTCAGTAGTTCACAGGCTAAGGAGGGAGACAATATGCCATTAGCTATGTACAAACAAGATAACATAGGACAAATTAGAGCTGGTCTTAGAGAAGACATTAGGATTAAGTAGAATTTTTTTTCCTAAAGATGGGACTTTACCTGTTACTTGAAGGAAGCTAGGGAAGCCAGGAGGTAGGCTGAGGTAAGAGAGTGCTCTAGGCTGCAGGTATGAAGATGAGTAAATAATAGGTCATTTGAGGAAACAGGTCAAGGAGTAGAGAGGAAATTAAAGAAAGCCTTCATAGAAATAATTACTGAACTGAATCTTGAGGAAGGATAAAAAATTTTTAAAAGGCAGGATAAGGAGGAATATATTCCAAGCATAGGAAATGGTTTGTGCCAATGTAGAGAGAGATGGAAAATTAACTGTCCAGGATTCTATGTTAGATGGACTATGAAGTGTGTGTTGGGGAATAATGTGAAATGAGGCAAAAAAAAGGAGTTTGGAACTAGATTGCAGAAGGCTTTTAATGTCTGGTGGAAGAGTTTGTATTTTTATCTTACTGGAAACAAGGAGTCATGGAAGTATTTTTGTTTTGTTTTGTTTTGTATCAGAGGACAGTTTTAAATCTGTGTTTTAAGAGTTTAATTTTGGCAGCTGTGTGGATTATGGATTAGAGAGGAGGAAGATTGGAAAAAAGATTGTCCAATTAGGAAGCCATTAAGATAATTTAGGCAGGAGGTGGTAGGTGGCTATATGAATAGAATGAAAGGGGACAGATTTGCAGTCTCATTTTTACAGATGAAAGAAATTAAATCTTGCTTCCATTCAGCATGTTGTTTAACTGAGATAGCAAACACTATAGTTCAGAAAATTTTTTTGTTGTTTAGTCATTTCTGGTGTGTCCAATTCTTTTTTTAAATAACAGCTTTTTATTTTCAAAATGTATGCGAAGATAGTTTTCAACATTCACTCTTTTTTTTTTTTTTTTTTTTTTTTTTTTTTTTTAATAATAAATTTTATTTTTATTTAATAATAACTTCGCATTGACAGAATCCATGCCAGGATAATTTCTACACGACATTATCCCTTGCAATCACTTATGTTTCGTTTTTTCCCCCTCCCTCCCTCCTCCCGCCCCCAGGATGGCAAGCAGTCCTATATATGCTAAACATGTTGCAGTATATCCTAGATACAATACATATTTGCAGAACCAAACAGTTCTCTTGTTGCACAGGGAGAATTGGATTCAGAAGGTAAAAATAACTCGGGAAGAAAATCAAAAATGCAAATAGTTCACATTCATTTCCCAGTATTCCTTCTTTGGGTGTAGCTGTTTCTGTCCATCATTTCTCCAATGAAACTCAGTTAAGTCTCTTTGTCAGAGAAATCCACTTCCATCAGAATATATCCTCATACAATATCGTTGTCGAAGTGTATAATGATCTCCTGGTTCTGCTCATCTCACTTAGCATCAGTCCATGTAGGTCTCTCCAAGCCTCTCTGTATTCATCCTGCTGGTCATTCCTTACAGAGCAATAATATTCCATAACATTCATATACCACAATTTACCCAGCCATTCTCCAATTGATGGGCATCCATTCATTTTCCAGTTTCTAGCCACTACAAACAGGGCTGCTACAAACATTTTGGCACATACAGGTCCCCTTCCCTTTTTTAGTATCTCTTTGGGGTATAAGCCCAATAGAAACACTGTTGGATCAAAGGGTATGCACAGTTTGATAACTTTTTGGGCATAATTCCAGATCGCTCTCCAGAATGGCTGGATTCGTTCACAACTCCACCAACAATGCATCAATGTCCCCGTTTTCCCGCATCCCCTCCAACATTCATCATTGTTTTTTCCTGTCATCTTAGCCAATCTGACAGGAGTGTAGTGATATCTCAGAGTTGTCTTAATTTGCATTTCTCTGATCAATAGTGATTTGGAACACTCTTTCATGTGAGTGGTAATAGTTTCAATTTCTTCATCTGAAAATTGTCTGTTCATATCCTTTGACCATTTATCAATTGGAGAATGGCTTGATTTTTTATAAATTTGAGTCAGTTCTCTATATATTTTGGAAATGAGGCCTTTATCAGAACCTTTAATTGTAAAGATGTTTTCCCAGTTAGTTACTTCCCTACTAATCTTGTTTGCATTCGTTCTGTTTGTACAAAGGCTTTTTAATTTGATATAATCAAAATTTTCTATTTTGTGATTGGTAATGGTCTCTAGTTCATCTTTGGTCACAAATTTCTTTCTCCTCCACAAGTCTGAGAGATAAACTATCCTATGTTCCTCTAATTTATTTATAATCTCGTTCTTTATGCCTAGGTCATGGACCCATTTTGATCTTATCTTGGTATGTGGTGTTAAGTGTGGGTCCTTGCCTAATTTCTGCCATACTAATTTCCAGTTATCCCAGCAGTTTTTATCAAATAATGAAATCTTATCCCAAAATTTAGAATCTTTGGGTTTGTCAAACACTAGATTGCTATAGTTGACTATTCTGTCTTGTGAACCTAACCTTTTCCACTGATCAACTAATCTATTTCTAAGCCAATACCAGATGGTTTTGGTGACTGCTGCTTTATAATATAATTTTAGATCAGGTACAGCTAGACCACCTTCATTTGATTTTTTTTTCATTAATTCCCTTGAGATTCTCGACTTTTTATTGTTCCATATGAATTTTGTTGTTATTTTTTCTAAATCATTAAAATATTTTCTTGGAAGTCTGATTGGTATAGCACTAAATAAATAGATTAGTTTAGGGAGTATTGTCATCTTTATTATATTTGCTCGGCCTATCCAAGAGCACTTAATATTTTTCCAATTATTTAAGTCTGACTTTATTTGTGTGAAAACTTTTTTGTAATTTTGCTCATATAATTCCTGACTTTCCTTTGGTAGGTAGATTCCCAAATATTTTATGCTATCAACAGTTATTTTGAATGGAATTTCTCTTTGTATCTCTTGCTCTTGGATTTTGTTGGTGGTGTATAAGAATGCTGAGGATTTATGGGGATTTATTTTGTATCCTGCTACTTTGCTAAAATTATGAATTATTTCTAATAGCTTTTTAGTAGAATCTCTGGGGTTTTCTAGGTATACCATCATATCATCTGCAAAGAGTGATAGTTTGGTTTCCTCATTGCCTACTCTAATTCCTTTAATCTCTTTCTCGACTCTTATTGCAGAGGCCAGTGTTTCTAATACAATATTGAATAATAATGGTGATAGTGGGCAACCTTGCTTCACTCCAGATCTTACCGGGAAAGGTTCCAGTTTTTCCCCATTGCATATGATGCTTACTGAAGGTTTAAAATATATGCTCCTAACTATTTTAAGGAAAAGTCCTTTTATTCCTATGCTCTCAAGTGTTTTTATTAGGAATGGCTGTTGGATTTTATCAAATGCTTTTTCTGCATCTATTGAAATGATCATATGGTTTTTGTTTGGTTGGTTGTTGATATAGTCAATTATGTTAATAGTTTTCCTAATATTGAACCAGCCCTGCATTCCTGGTATAAATCCTACTTGGTCATAGTGTATTATCCTGGGGATGATTTTCTGTAATCTTTTTGCTAATATTTTATTTAAGATTTTAGCATCAATATTCATTAGGGAGATTGGTCTATAATTTTCTTTCTCTGTTTTCAGCCTACCTGGTTTAGGTATCAGTACCATATCTGTGTCATAAAAGGAGTTTGGTAGGACTCCTTCAATCCCTACTTCTTCAAATAGTTTATTTAGCATTGGAGTTAATTGATCTTTAAATGTTTGATAGAATTCAGATGTAAATCCATCTGGTCCTGGGGTTTTTTTCTTAGGGAGTTGATTGATAGTTTGTTCTATTTCTTTTTCTGAGATAGGAGTGTTTAGGATATTTACTTCTTCCTCTGTTAGTTTAGGTAAGCTATATTTTTGGAGGTATTCTTCTATTTCATTTAAGTTGTCGAATTTATTGGCGTAAAGTTGGGCAAAGTAACTCCTAATTATTGCTCTAATTTCCTCTTCGTTAGTGGTGAGTTCTCCCTTTTCATTTTTAAGACTAACAATTTGATTTTCCTCTTTCCTTTTTTTAATCAGATTTACTAAGGGTTTGTCTATTTTGTTGGTTTTTTCATAGAACCAACTCTTAGTTTTATTAATCAATTCAATAGTTTTTTTACTTTCAATTTTATTGATCTCTCCTTTTATTTTTTGAATTTCAAGTTTAGTGTTTGATTGGGGGTTTTTAATTTGTTCCTTTTCTAGCATTTTTAGTTGCAAGCCCAATTCACTGACCTTCTCTTTCTCTATTTTATACAAATAGGCCTCTAGAGATATGAGATTTCCCCTTATTACCGCTTTGGCTGCATCCCATACATTTTGGTATGATGTCTCATTATTATCATTTTCTTGGATGAAGTTATTAATTATGTCTGTAATTTGCTGTTTCACCCAATCATTCTTTAGTATGAGATTATTTAGTTTCCAATTATTTTTTGGTCTACTTTCCTGTGGCTTTTTATTGAATGTAATTTTCAATGCATCATGGTCTGAAAAGGATGCATTCACTATTTCTGCCTTACTGCATTTGAGTTTGAGGTTTTTATGTCCTAATATATGATCAATTTTTGTATAAGTTCCATGAACTGCTGAAAAGAAGGTGTACTCCTTTCTGTCCCCATTACATTTTCTCCAGAGATCTATCATATCTAATTTTTCTAGTATTCTATTTATCTCTTTGACTTCTTTCTTATTTATTTTGTGGTTTGATTTATCTAATTCTGAGAGTGCAAGGTTGAGATCTCCCACTATTATAGTTTTACTGTCTATTTCTTCTTGCAGCTCTCTTAATTTCTCTTTTAGGAATTTAGATGCTACACTACTTGGTGCATATATATTTAATATTGATACTTCTTCATTATTCATTCTACCCTTTAGCAAGATATAGTGCCCTTCCTTATCTCTTTTGATTAGATCGATTTTTGCTTTAGCTTGATCTGAGATCAGGATGGCTACCCCTGCTTTTTTGGCTTCACCTGAAGCATAGTAGATTTTGCTCCAACCTTTTACCTTTAACCTGCATGTATCACCCCGCTTTAGGTGTGTTTCCTGTATACAACATATTGTAGGATTCTGGCTTTTAATCCATTCTGCTAACCGCTTCCTCTTTATAGAGGAGTTTACCCCGTTCACATTTATGGTTAAAATGACCAATTCTGTATTACTTGCCATCTTGTTAACCCCGGTTTATGCTTTTCTCCCTTCTTACTCCCTTACCCCCTCCCTTACCCCCCTTCCCAGTATTAAGCTTGTGAGCTCCCTTGCTTCTCACAGCCCTCCCTTTTTCAGTATCCCTCCCCCCCCTTAGAGTTCCCCCCCCCCCAACTTACCCCTTTCCCTCCCAGTTACCGTATTCCCTTCCACTTAGCTTATTCCTTCCTTTTTCACTTTTCCCTTCTCACTTTTCAATGAGGTGGGAGAAGTTTCACCATCGATTGAATATGTCTAAAATTCTTCTCTTACTGCCAATTCTGAAAGCAGTAAAATACTCACTATTTTCGTTCCTCTCCATTCTTTCTCTCAGATTTACTAGGTTTTCTTTGCCTCTTCATGAAATGTAGTACCCCCACTTTCCCTTTTTTCTAGTACAATGTCCTTTCCACAACTAGTTTCTAGAACAAGGTATACATGTGTTCTTTATACATCTTTACAGCCGAAATATAGTTCCCAAGATTAATCTTTACCTTTTTAGATTTCTCTTGAGTTCTGTGCTTGTAGATCAAATTTTTTGTTAAGTTCTGGCTTTTTCATCAGAAATAGATGAAATTCGCTTATTTCGTTGAATGTCCATCTTCTTCCCTGGAAAAAGATGCTCAATCTCGCTGGGTAAGTTATTTTTGGTTGCATACCAAGTTCCTTAGCCTTTCGGAATATCATATTCCAGGCCCTTCGATCCTTTAATGTGGATGCTGCCAGATCCTGGGTGATCCTTATTGTGGCTCCTTGATACTTGAATTGGGTTTTTCTAGCCGCTTGCAGTATTTTTTCCTTTGCCTGAGGGTTCTGGCATTTGGCCACTATATTCCTTGGTGTTTTGATTTTAGGATCCCTTTCAGTAGGGGATCGATGAATTCTTTCAATGTCTATTTTACCTTCTGTTTCTATGACTTCTGGGCAGTTCTCCTTGATAATTTCCTGGAAGATAGTGTTCAGGCTTTTTTTTTCATCATACTTTTCTGGAAGTCCGATGATTCTCAGGTTGTCTCTCCTGGATCTGTTTTCCAGGTCTGTTGTCTTCCCCAGAAGGTATTTCACATCCTTTTCCATTGTTTGATTTTTTTGGATTTGCTTGACTGATTCTTCTTGTCTCCTCGAGTCATTCAATTCCAATTGTTCGACCCTGATTTTCAGTGAGGTATTTTCTTCACTCACTTTTTTAAGATCTTTTTCTAATTGTCCAATTGAGTTCTTTTGTTCTGTGGAATTTTTTTCCATTTCGCCAATTTTGTTTTTTAGAGAGCTGTTTTCTGTTTCCAGTTCACTAATCCTATTTTTCAAGGATTTGGTTTCTTTATCCACTCTCTCTTTAACTGACTTCTCCAGGCTCTTTTGCCAAGCCTCCCTCTCCTTTTGCAGAGCCTCCCTCTCCTTTTCCCATTTTTCTTCTAGCTCCCTTGTGAGAGCCTTTTTAATTTCCTCCATGAGATTCATCTGTGCTGAGGGACATAAGGTCTCTTCCTTCGGGGATTCACCTGGGGACTGTTTGTTTTTAGTCTCCTCAGGGTTTGGAGTCTGCTCTTTATCTGTATAAAAGCTGTCCAGGGTTAAATTCTTTTTCAGTTTCTTGCTCATTCTGTCTATTTATCAAAGACAAACTATCAAAGAAACAGAAGGAAAAAAAACCCCTTGAATGGAGGCTGCTTTCTTTGGGGGAGGGGCAGGGTATTCGTGAGGCACAGGTCCTACTGTGCTATGGCGCCTGCGCACTGAGATCCCAGCGCTCTGAGATCCGAGCGGGCTAAGACACTGTGGGGGAGGGGTGGCCAGGTCCCGAGAAACTCCAGCTGTTTGGGATTGTATTCTTCACTCCCGGTGTTTTTAGTTTCTCTGCTGGGTTGCTGACTTGCTCCTATAGCAAAGCTCTCACCGCAGAGACGGCTGCGATCGCGTCCTACCCCCTTTCCGCTCCACCCGGTTCTGAGCTGCTATCTGTGCTCTGGTTGCCGCTGCTGCCCGCAGACTGCTTCCAAATACCGTCCCCGCCCTCGCGCAAAAACAGACCTTTCTTGACGAGTCTCAAGGATGGTTTCTCTTGGTAAGTAATTGTATGGTTTTTTTTCAGTCGAGCATTAATTCAGAGGCATGAAATGAAATGAATAGTGAGAGAAAAACACGGAGATTACACAGAAGTGTATTTCCTCTCCGCCATCTTGGCCGGAAGTCCTTCAACATTCACTCTTGCAAAATTTTGTGTTTCAATTTTTTCTCCCTCTCTTCCCCCATTCCATCCCCTAGAAAGCAAGTAATCAAATATATGACAACCATGTACAATTCTTCTATACATATTTCCACAATTATCATGCTGTACAAGAAAAATCAAATCAAAAAGGGAAAAATGAGAAAAAAAACAAAATGTAAGCAAACAACAACAGAAAAAGGCAAAAACACTATGTTGTGATCCACATTTCAGTCCCCACTGTTCTCTCTCTGGTTGCAGAAGGCTCTCTCCATTACAAGTCTATTGGAATTGCCCTGAATCATCTCATTGTTGAAAAGAACCATGTTCATCAGAATTAATCATCATATAATCTTGTTGCTGTGTACAATGTTTTCTTGGTTCTACTCACTTCACTTAGCATCAATTCATGTAAGTCTCTTCAGATCTTTCTGAACTCATCCTGCTGATCATTTCTTATAGAACAATAATATTATATAACATTTATATACCATAACTTATTCAGTCCTTTTCTAACTGATGGGCGTCTACTCAGTTTCCAGTTTCTTGCTACTACAAAAGGACTGCTACCAACCTATTTTTTGTGCTAAACTTTTTAACATATCTGGGAGGTACTAGCTGTTATTATTTCCCTTTTATAGTTGATGCACAAAGATGTTAAGTAATTTACTAGAATCCCTCAACTATCCGAGACTAGAGTTTGATTTTTAGGTCTTTCTGTCTCCAGGCCAGATGCTCTATGCAGCTGCCTTAAAGAAAGCAGGAAAGTGGCTGGATGTTGTAGAAAGAATTGCAAAAGCAAGAGTTGAAAGCAGAAAGTCTTTCAAGGGAATGCAGGTGGGAAGCAACTGTCTCATTTTTGTTTTTTTATCCCTGATATTTAGCAATTTAACATGTCTATCATATGGTATGTGCTTAATAAATCTTTGTTGATTGATTAAATTAAGTAATGTACCACCCCCTACCTTTTTACTGTATTTGGAAGCAGGATATCTGAATTTGAATTTTGGCTCAGCTACTGTCTCATTGGATGAACATAGTTACCTTTCAAGATTTCAAGGTGATTAAGTAATTCTCCCACAACCAGTTAATATCTGTGCAGTAAAATCTTGATAATCAAAATGCCTGTGAATGGGCTATTCTGGTGAATTTAATTTCCTGGTTCAGAGGATCATAGTATTTTTGAATTAAAAGATCATCCAGGCCAACCTTCCTCCTTATTTCACACTTGAGAGAGCTGAATTCCAGAGAATATGAGTGACAGAGTTTACATCTGTCAAATGCAAAGGCTAGACCAGATTATCACTGAAGTGCTAAATGGCACTAAATATATTCTATTCCTCCAAGATATGCTGACATCCTTGAAGATAGCACCTATATATTTCTTCCTATAACATTCAGGCAGATTTTTTCATTCATCCTTCTTCAGATTTCTGACAAAACACTTTGGTAGTAATCTGTCCTTTTCTATATTCTAGAATGATTTTTTACATGATGTCACTGGTATTAGTTTATTGAGAAAATGCTTTCTTGTTTTATAGCTATAGGAACTAGGTTCATTAGTGAATTTTTAGACAAATAGAAGGGTTAATATTTTTAATTATCTATTGGAAAAGAGACATTAGGAAAAGCAGATTAGATTTGAAGGTCAAATTTAGGTACTTTGCATACAGTTAGAAAACATTATAGCCCTTTGGGCAAATTTCAGATATCTATTGAATATTTCTAAGCAAGTCACATTTTTCCAGGAGCTATGGCAGACAGAATATATAAGACACTCTCCCTAACCTTGAGGTGTTTATAATTTGTAGAGGGCCGCAGATAGTGGGGGGACTCTGGGTAAGGTATAAGACCCTTCAGCCCAGAGGGAACCTGCTGACGATGTCTGGTTTGACTCCTCATCTCCCTTTGCTACTTTCATCCTTCCTGAGAAGTCAAGGAGGGCAAGAAGCAAGGGATACTTACAGTAAAGAAAGGTCAGAGAATGCAACTGCCTCTCAGTCTCCTTGTATCATCATCATCCTCTCACATGAAGAGATCCATTCTACAGGTCTGAGTTAGACCTCCAGCAGCCACTGGCAGGTGGCTCCTGTATCACAACAATAATCTAATCTAGATAAGGTGATAGAAGTGACATTCATGAAAATGTTTACTGGCAAACTGTGTAATACAACTATTTTGACATAAGAATTTGAAGAAGGAATTATATACATAGGAATAATTGGGAGGTTTCATGGAGGAGTTAGGGCTTGATCTGCCTTAAGAGATGAAAAGGATTTAAATAAGCTTAAGTCAGGGAGGAATGAACAAAGTCATGGAGATGGAAAATATGTATAGACTTAGTGGAGAATGCAGAGCATAGGCTTACCTGATAGAAACAATGGTATGTACTGAGGAATTAGTGAGAAATAAGAATAGAATAGGGCTAGAAATGAAACATATTTGAAAGTCAAGTAGAAGTGTTCACATTGGATGCAGTGACAACGAGCCAACAAAATGAAAGTAGTAATCTAGATAGGGAATCAGAAAGAATATTGAATCTGGAATGAAAGGATCTAAGTTCAAATACTAGCTTTCTACTTACTGGGTGATCCTAGGAGAGTTATTTTTACCTTTTTGACCCTCAGTTTTTCCATCTGTATAGTTTGAGTTTGGTCAGAGAAACCCTTCTCTTTTCTCACTGGCTCTGTGTGAATTCACTCTGTGGAACATGCCTAGAATTGGAGTCCCATTCCAGGTCAGCACATAGAGAACTAGCTCTAGGCCCAACTTTAAGTATGTTCCATGACAAATACTCAACCAGAATTAATGACAAAGTCTTCCCATCGTCCTAACAGTTTTGTCAAAATTAGCTAATTCACAGCTAGTTTTATTTTCTATAAGGAAGATAAATGTTGTTTCTAAGACATTAAGGAAACAATTTGGTAGCATAAAGCACAATTGAAATATTCTAACTTAACTGAATACTTAAATAAAATCCTGGTGGAGGACTTGGGGTTAATGATAGATTGCTGAAGACTATATAAATGATCTTGAAATGGACAAAATCAGCAAGCTAAAATAGGTACATACAATGAAGCATTATTGCTACTACCTATCAGAAATTGGGAGTTAAGTACTTAAGCTTCTCTAGTCTCATGCATAAATGATAAATCATATGATATGTTTTCTTAAGTGCAGCTGTCATTGTTGCTGATTCATTTTCCCTCCAAGTTTTCCAGATATTTTTAAGAGGAAGAAAGTAAAAACCACAATCAACAAAGGCATCCCTGACCGATATAAATATGTGGCAACAATTACTGTCAACGTGGAAGTAGCTGGAGCTTGGTTGCTGCAATTCTTCCAGAAAGGAGGACTTCTGTGAGTGGAATGCAAATAGATTTATTTTAGATGTCTATCCACAAACTTTACAATTAAAAAATGTTTACAAATGAGGCAAATTAATTCTGTAGTTATAACTGATATATAGTGGACTGCTTATTGCTTATTGACTTCAGACTGAGATGTGTCAGATAGAATGACAGATTACACATTTGTATGTCAAGGTTTCAATAGGTTTATTGAACTTACTGGTGGTATCCTTGAAAATTTTAGTTGCCCCGCCCCAGTTCAGAAATTTCAGAAAAGTTCCTGAATCTTGAGAGTTGAAAAAAACTATTTGTTGTTAAATGGGTCCCTCCTTTCTTTCTTCTCTTTCTTCCCCTCTTTCTCCTTTGTGGCCATTGAGCTTAAAGTTGAAGGAAGGGAAAATAAGCAGGAACAAAGAGCATTGGCAAAGTGTACATTTCTTCCCTTAGTTTTGGCAGATAGCCAGCTCTGAGGAAGGGAAAGAAGACAAGATGAAGTGGGAGATGTTAATTGGTAATTATGTGCCAGTTTTCTAGTGTAATGTAGGGGCTAGTGGTATTACATTTTATTGAGATGGAGAAAGGGGGTCTACATCAGAGGTTATCTATTTGCTGAGTACTCATTTTCCCCTTTCAGGCTGAAGCCACACACACAATTAATGATCAATAAGTTATGAAATTGAGTTAGAAAATAGCTACCTCAAAGCTCAAGCACTTACTACTCTGAAGTAGGACTCTTTTTCTTATTATTGCAATTATCAGAAATAGTCATAGGATATAGGAAGATTTAATTAATGGAATGAGTGACTTAACTGAGCCTGGGCATCTGAATTTTTCAGTGTAATTATGCTCCCTTTCTCCTTCCCCTCACAATAAGACATATAGGGAAAATTGGTGCATGATTTTTTTTTTTTGCAGATGATTGTGCATTCAATGCAGTTTCTGAAACTGATATTCAGCAAAGAATATATCAATTGTCTGCTGCTTATGCTAATTTTGACTCTACAGTTAACATCAAGAAAATACAGATCATCAACCAACTAGTGCTCCATTCAAATGTGGAACCATTGGTTTTAGCAAATGGAGAAAATTTGAACACTGTGGATAAATTCTTTTACCTTGGAAGAAAACTTTCCAGGGATGTACAAATTGGCAATGAGGTTGATAAATGCATTGCCAGAGCTAGCTCAGTGTTTGGGAGGCTCCACAGGAAAGGATGGAAGAAAAGAGGAATTTGATTACCAAACTGACGGTCTACAGAGCTGCTATGATGTACAGTGCACCTGAATTGCTTCTCTTTGAACTGTCTTAGGAATATTCTGAAAATCCCTTGGCAGGTGTTCTCATGGACCATTTGTGCTTGACCTGTGGTAGAGCATTCCGAGCTCCTATTGGTCTGATCAGTCACAGTCGGGTCATAGTGAAATCATTTTGGTCCTCTTTGAGAACAAAGGAAAATAACAATTCATAGGAAATATGTAGTCACATCCTGAGGCCTCATTCAGAGTCTATTCCTAAGTATCATAAGTCCAATAAAGTTACTGATTTAATAACAATGATGACTGATTTCAGATTAGAAAGAGGATGCTATTAGAGTCAGGATGCCTGATAGTAGTGAGAAAAATCACCTAATTAAAGAAAACAGAAGAACAATTAAAAGCAGTCAAAAAACTCAAAGACACAGTGTTCTAAGGCCTTTTAATATAGGGACAAACCATTCTTTTCATCTTAATAACTCAGGAGGAATCTGTTTGTTTTTAGATTTTTTATTCACAGTGTTCCAACAGAGTATTATTGTCTAGCACTTTATAGCATGTACAAAGGTTGATGCTCATAGTGATCTAGTAATTGATAAAAGTTATATTATGTTTCATATCATTGGTTTAAATGTAATATAATTTAGAAAGAATTATATAAATAGTTGTGGCTATTCAGTTGTGTCTGACTCTTGCTCCCGTTTGAGGTTTTTTGAACAAAGATATTGGTATGGTTTACCTTTTCCTTCTTCAATTCATTTAAGAGATGAGGAAACTGAGGCAGACAGGGTTAAATGACTTGCCCGGGATCACATATTTAGTAAGTGTCTGAGCCTAGATTTGAACTCAGGAAGAGTATTTCTGGCTTTAGGTCTGGCACTCTATTTACTCCACCACCTTGCTGGTTTTATAATAAAGTAAAACTCCTTTTTTGTCATATAAAGAGGTGGCTTTAATTATTTGTAAAATGTGTATACATTGAATGTTTCCTTTTTTGACAATCTTAGAGTGTTACTGAACATTGCTGTGTTTACTGAGTAGTTTCCTATCCATTTAAGGAGTATTCAAAACAGTGACATGTTTTATGAAAAGCAGCTAAAATATAAAAAAAAACACCAAAGAGTCTATAATTTGCAGAGATAAATGTAATATATCCACATGTTTAACATATATTAGATTATTTGCTATTTAGGGAAGGAGGGTAGAGGGAAGGGAGGTAGAAAAATTTGAAAAATAGGGTTTTGCAAGAATGAATGTTGAAACTATCTTTACATGTATTTTGAAAATTAAAAAAATGATTATTTTTAAAAAAGGGATAATATATAATCAAGGATTAGTTGCATAGTAGCATAAGACTATGCAGGCAAGTGTTTACTATTTTATGCCTGGTTTATCTACATTTCCCTTTGTGTCTTCTCTGTTCTCTCTCTTTTCCTCAGAATAGGTTATCTACTAAAGATAAGGGGAGACGTGCACTTTGGCAATGCTTTTTCTAATTTCCGTCTTTTCTGTTTGTTAAACTTTTAACTAAAGGGCCACAAGGGGAGAGAGAAGAGCAAAGAGAAGAGAGGGGAAGAGAGAAGAGAGGAGAGGGAATGCTCATTTAATAGTCTTCAATCAACTAGTCACCAGGTAGTTGTTAAATAACTACTTTGTGCCAGGTATTATGCTGGGTGCTATGAGGAATAAAAAAATAAAATAATTTCTGTTCTTAAGGAATATGAATAGAATAGATATAAATTTAATATGAGATAAGCATGAGAAATATAAGCAATGATAATAGAGCTCTTCTACACCAGCCCTCAAGTTCTTACAATTCCCAAAGTCCTCAATCCTTTCCTTTTTTTAAATTTAAATTTTATTTTTCAAATGAATAGAAATCTACCTTCCCTTTCCCTATCCTTCCCTCCAGTCCTCGAAAAAAGAAAAGAATTTTTGTAAAAAATATATTCTCAAGTAAATATACAATCCATTCATTGGACACTTCTAAAAACATGTCTTATTTTGCAATTTGAATCCCCTTCTCTGTCAGGAGATTATCTGCTTCATCAGTGGTCCTCTGGAGTCATGGATGATAATTGAGTTGATTATAGCTTTTCCCTCAGAGTTTTCAAAATAGTTGCATCCATTCATAACTCCATCAACAATGCATCAATGGACCTATTTTTGCAAAGGCCCTTCAACATTTGTCATTTTCTTTTCTTTAATTTTTGCTAATCTGACAGGTATGAGGTAGAACCTCAGAACTACTTTAATTTTAATTTCTCCAATTATTATTGATTTGGTAGCTGACTAGAAGCAAATATAGGGGAGAGAATAAGGAATCTAGAGGACATGGGGTTAGATCCTGGTAGTACGATAGTACTATCAATTATGCACATGATTCTAAGCAAGTCACAACTTCTGGGCCTCAGTGTTTCCCCTCCTCCCCCCTTATAATATAAAGGGAATGAATTTGATAACTTCTTAGGTCATTTCTGGTTCTGAATCCTAAGATATTTGTGTATTCCTGGCATTCTAAGCTGAAGTTCTGAATGTATTTTCCCACAAAAACATTATTATAAATGGCAATCAGATTCTATAATTCTTTGAGTTCCATGTTTCAGATACAAACAAGATATTTCACTTTTTAGTTCTGGGAATTTTCTCTGGCTTAAACTAATGCTTGCAATATTCTCCCTTTTCAACTCTACCTATCAATTTCTTGACTTCTTTTAAATCTCAATTAAAATCGCATCTTTCATATATACATATACAAATACGGATATATAAACACACACACATTATACACTATGTATACATACATATAACATTTTATTTCCCCCAATTACATGTTAAAACAATTTTACACTTTTTAAAAAAGTTTTGAATTCCAAATTCTATTCTTTCTTCCTTCCTTCATCTGAGATGGTAAGCAATTAGATATAGGTTATACATGTGCAGTTGTATAAAGAATTTCCATATTAACCATTTTTTACAAGAAGACTAAATGACAAAAAAAAGAAATGAAAGTTAAAAGTAGCATGCTTCGGTCTATATTCAGATGATATCAGTTCTTTCACTGGAGGTGGATGATATACTTCATCATTAACCCTTTGGGATTGTTTTGAATCATTGTATTGCTGAGAATAGCTAAGTCATTCACAATTCTTCATTATACAATATTGATGTTACTGAATGTGACATTCTCCTGGTTCTGCTCACTTCACTTTGAGGGTCTTTCCAGGATTTTGTGAAATCATCCTGCTTGTCATTTCTTATAGCTCAATAATACTCCATCACAATCATATACCACAGCTTGTTTAGCCATTCCCCACTTGATAAGTATCCCTTTGATTTCTAATTCTTAGCCACCATAAAAAAGCTGCTAGATAGACATTTTTGTACAAATAGATCCTTTATTTTTTTGGATGTCTTTGGGGAATGGACCTAGATAAAGCAGTGATATTATTGGGTCAAAGAGTTAAGCATCGTTTTGTAGTCCTTTGGGCATAGTTCCAAATTGCTCTCCAAAATGGTTGGATCAGTTCACAATTATATCAGCAATGCTTCATTGTCCCAGTTTTCCCACATTCCTTCCAACATTTATAATTTTCCTTTTTTTGGTAATAGCCAATCTGATAACTATGAGGGGTAGTTCAGAATTGTAAAATTTAATTTTTTAAAGGAAGACTGTCTCAACCCTTTTTATTCTAGTACCTTCCCTTTGTTAATAATTTCCTACTTATCCTATTTATTTATTTAGCATTTGTTTGTCTTTGTTTGCATGTTGTTTCTCCTATTAGGCCAGATTCTTGAGGGTAGGGATTATTTTATTTATTATTTATTTTTTGTCTTTTTTTTTTCTTTTTCTTTTTCTTTTTTTTTTTTTTTTTTTTTTTTTTTTGCTTTATATCCCTATCTGGCACATAGTAAGTGCTTAATAAAGTACTTATTAGTTAGATGGATTTTTAAATTTTGTTTTGTTTTGTTTGGCTTGGGAGTTGAACCGTAATTTGTAAAGTCCACCACTTGGTAGCATTTTTGAACTTGGACTGCTTTGACTGCTTTTTTCCCCCCTGATAATTTCAGAGAATATGAGGAGAATGAGTTGGAGTTAGAGTTTGTTCATAGGAGAGTTTTGTGAATTTGTCAGTTCCAGAGTTCCTGAGTTTCAAAGCTCATTTTCTGTCTTGGCAGTACCTAGGCAGGCAAGGGTTGAGCAGAACCCTTCTTGGTCTCTGATTGCTCACTCTCTTTTTTCCTGACACTTTGAGCAACATGTTATTGTTGCTATTCTGCTGGGCAGTTGGAATCAGGGCTCAAGAGATTTCTGGGAGCTGTAATTGGTGAAAAAAAGCAATTATTAACCTCCCTCTTCCTTTTCCCTCTTCCCCCTTCTGGGAAGGAAGCTTTAACTGCCTAACTCCTCAGAGATTTGCCTCTTTCTCCTTCAAATATGGGGGCAGAAACTGAAATCAGGAGAAGCTGATTTATGTTCTGCAGTTGGCAGCATGAGTCATTGGCTGCCAATGAATTATTCCTCTCTTCTTTTATTGCTTTTTTATTCCTTTTTTGTGAAAGGAAGTCTATTGGCCGCAAATCCTTGTTGGCCATGAATTCTTGTTGTGTTATTAGCACTATCATGATTTAGATCTGGATAGAGAAAAGAAAAAAAAATTCCAATTCATTCTAAGTCACAGGAGATTGTAACTATGTGTAGAAGGCACAAGCCTAATGGTGGTTTGTGGAGATAATACTCTTTAGTTAACTTAAATTCTAGAAATTGAGAGAGAGATTAATAATATAAATGTAAATTGACCATTACATGTAATATAGATAAGCTCTTAAGGTAAAAGCACTTAACCCTGAAAGAGAAGAAGAAGATTCTGTTTTTATCAGATATGCTTTTACACATGGGTTTTCTTTAGACTTTTTATGAGTATTTAATGTAGCTTCTTATAATTAAACTATACCAGGTGCCCATATTCTGATAAAATGGGACACTGGGAATACCTGTCTTTCTCCCATACACACACACACACACACACACACACACACACACACACACATATATATATATATGAACCAACTTTAACATGCCCAAATAGATATACGTGGTGGACAACTCCATTCTAGTTCTCCATATGGTACCTTCTATTAAATTTCATACATGGGTGGGACTCGTGAGATGTAATAGTAGCACTACAGGATTAGAACCTGTGGTAATAGCCATCCCTTTGGAGACTCAATCTGTGAATTATTGTGCAGATTGGAGGAAGTAGCCTAGAGTGAGTGTTGAAGAATGCAAAAAAAAAAAAATTTTTTTTTAAATGATCAACATTACTTTGATTTAGCCTCACTGATTCTTTCTCTCCCAGCTAGTAAATTTGAATTCAGAATCAGCTATGTAAATGGCCTTAGAGAAATCTGAGTTCTATATGATTTCTATATTGGTCTCTTGAGGCTTCCTCAACTTCTTGCTACTTGCTTTTTGGGGAATAATAACATTCAGGGGTTTAGATATGTATGTGAGGAGGAGGTATAAATGGCATGGTTGTATGTGTTTTGGATATTGGGTGTGCAAAAAGGCTTTTGTGAGGAATTTTCTTGACTTAGGTTCCAGAATTGTTACCAACATCATTTGGAAATTTGAGTCTCCTCTTGAGTGGGTGGAGGGGGATCACGAGTATGTTAGAGAAGACTCTCCTTTATCCTTCCAGGGAGACCATAAGTTCCTGGGTCTGCTTTAACATCAAATCCATTCCATTGGGAGCCTTGCTGTTACCTTCAGTAATTCTCCATGCTTCTGGATAGCTTTCGTTGAATGGTGGCCTTGGGGGATTGAGGAAATGGTGTATCTTTTGTTATTACATATTAACATACATGACATTTTAATGAAAAATCATTTTTGAAAACAAAAAATAGAAGCATGACTTTTTTCATATTTTTGCAAATCTCTAACGTCTGGCTTAACAGAAGACAGCTGGATTTTCATGTCTGCTTTTGCACATACTCCATTTGTGATATGTTGTTTTGGTTAAAGTACATAGAAAAAAAATCTGGCCTCACACAGATTCATGGTTGGAAAATGGAGTATCTTAATAGGCAAATAGTATCTTA
Source organism: Antechinus flavipes (assembly GCF_016432865.1). NCBI lineage: Eukaryota > Metazoa > Chordata > Mammalia > Dasyuromorphia > Dasyuridae > Antechinus > Antechinus flavipes. The sequence continues at coordinate 125,405,560 of NC_067398.1, read as the reverse complement.
CTATTGTTCTGAAAACATATTTGACTTTGTGAACTCCCTGAAAAGGTTTAGGGGATCCCCATGGGTCTGTAAAAATCACTTTGAGAATTGCTGCTATAGACTGGCATCTCTGGAGTTACATGGGATGAAAAACTTTTTAAAAATCTTACCATTTGTAACTTTCTTAAAACAATTCTTGGAATTTCCCTAGCATCTGTTTCTGATAAACTTAAAGGGATTAATGGATATAATCTAATTATCCTTATACTATACTTTGAAATTCAGCCAGCATAGTGGATAGAGAACTCGGTTCAGCTCTTGTCTATGTATGACACATACTAGCTGTTTGACCATAAATGAATCACTTAACCCCTCAAGGCCCCAGGCAGCTTTCTGAGACCATAAATTATAGGTCAAAGGCATTGGTAAAGAAAGTTTCCATATCCTTAAAGTTTTCTCATGTTGACAAAATCACAGGCTTAGATTTCTTCTCTCTCCTTGCCCCCCAATTCTCATGGTAGGTAAAGTGAAACTATTAATCTATTCATAATGAAGAATGTTTGATTGAGGTGAGATATTTCTTCTGTCAAACCTTGAGTTTGTGGCTAAAACCTAGGGCTTCCTCACTTTCCATTCAATTACTCATTTGCTGATTCAATTATACTTATGGTCAGAGTTTCCCAAGGCAAGACTGATTAAGCACTTTGAGTGTCAACATTGGCTATATTATACAAGAACAGTTTTCAAGAGTCTATACTTATATTTATAAGGGTTAGAATTCATCATTTTCATGGTTTTCCATCCTTCCTAACTTTCTAAACAACCACAACATGGTTGCAATCTAGGAAAGTGATGTTCTATAATGGCTAGCACATTTAATCTGTTCAAAAAATATTTATGAATAAGGCACATTTAATCTGTTCAAAAATATTTATGAATGAGGAGGAAGGTAAAGAGGTGGTTTTGTGTTTATTCATGTCGGACTCTTTGGGACTCCACTTTCTTAGCAAAGATGCTGCCATTTCCTTGTCCAGCTCATTTTACAGATGAGGAAACTGAGGCAAAGAAAAGGGACTTGCCCAGGTTACTTGCCCAGCTAGTAAGTGTCTGAGGCTGAATTTGAATTTAGGTTTTTTACACTTTAGGCCTGGTTCTCTATCAATTGTGCCACCTAGCTGCCCCTAGAGGGATGGAGAGGATGCCAATAAATGTAAGATGTAGTCTCTTTCCAAAAGCATATAATCTAGTAGAAAATACTAATGATAAGAAATAGGCATTATTCAGTTCTGATTGCAGATTTTTCTTGGGACATGCTATCAATTATTAAATATTAGTCTGGTTTAGAAGGAAATTATAACAATCACAGCTCTTATTTATCTAGAGCTTCAAGTTTTGCATTCTCTTACAACAATCCTATAAAATCCTATCCTATTATAATCCCTATTTTACAGGTCAAGAAATTGAACCTCACACACTGAGATTAAGTGATTTAGCCAGAGTCACATAGTGTCTGAGGATGGACATGAACTCAGCTTTTCTTGACTCAAGGACCTCTTTGGGAAAACTGAATTATATATACAAAAATTTTTATAGCAGGTCTTTTTATGGTGGCAGAGAATTAGAAACTGGGAAGATGTTCATCAACTGGGAAATAGTTGAACAAATTGTGATATATGATTGTGATTAAATACTGTGGTACTATAAGAGATGACAAGCAGAATGGCTTCAGAAAAACCTGGGAAGAGTTACAGAAACTGTTACAAAGTGATACAAAGGTAAGAACCAAAAGAACATTGCACACAGTAATAGCAGTATTGTAATGATAATCAACTGTGAATGACTACACACTCTGATAAATATAATGATCCCAAGACACATCCAAGACAGGCTCATGATGAAAAAACACACTTCTAGACAGAGCATTGATGAGTTCAGTGCAGATTAAAGAACAATTTATTTCACTTTCTTTTTCTTTCTTTCTTTTTTTTTTTTTTTTGCAACATGACTAATATGGAAATGTGTCTTGCATGATTTCACATGTATAATTGATATCATATTGCTTGCCTTCTAAATGGATTGAGGTAGAGAGGAGGGAGGGAGAGAATTCAAAACTCAAAATCTTAAAAAAGCAAATATTAAAAATAAATAATAAACTTTAAAAAAGGAAATAAAAAGAAACTGAGCCTTAGAAATGTTAAGTGATCTAGCATCACATAGCAAGTAAGCATCATAATTGAGATTTGAAGGCAGTAATGTTGTACTCTCTATTAAATAGCAGGATTTCTTTTCTAGCTTGCTAGATAAATACTTCTTTGTATTCCAAACTGTTTCCTTCTATTGAAACCCTTCCCCAATTCTTGAGTTTGTGAGAACCTGTCCTGTTTGGATCTCACAGTAATATTTTGCTTTCCTTTAATTTATTTGTCTTGTGATACTGTGTATTCTAGCTTACTTGTGTAGATGACTTATTCCTTTGCTAGACTGTAAGCTTCTTGAAGGCAGAAACAATCTCTTATCCAAAATTTTTGGCTCCCAGAGTACCTAGCACTGCTTATTTAAATGTTTTTAAATTTTTAATTATATTTTATTCATATTCATTTGTTTATTTTATGGTTTGTTATTTAAAATATTATATTATATTATTTTATTTATTTTGTTATTGTTCAGTTCTTTTTCATTTGTGTCCAACTCTTTGTGACTCCATTTGGGATTTTCTTGGGTGACTCCATTTGGGATTTTCTTGGGAAAGATACTGGAGTGGTTTGCCATTTTCTTCTCCAGTTCATTTTCAAAGAAGGAAATTGAGGCAAACAGGGTTAAATGATATGCCCAGAGTCATATATCTAGTAAGTATCTGAAGCCATATTAGAACTCAGAAAAATGAGTCTTCCTGATTTCAGGCTCAATTTCTATCTCCTGTGCCATCTATCTGTCCCTTATGTTAAGTTTAGTAGCCTTCATTTCTATTTGAGTTTGACATCACTGTCCTAGAGTGCTGGGCCTGAGTTCAAAATAGACCTCAGATACATAATAGTGTGTGATCCCAAGTAAATCATCTAACCTTTCTTCAAATGTAAAATGGTAGCTATAATAGCACCTATTTCCCAGGGTTGTTTTGAGGATCAAATGGGATAATATTTGTAAAATGTTCAATATCTTGCTTAGCCCATATAGTGACAATATGAACAAGCTGTTCCGGGATAGGCTATATGAAACTGAACTTTTGGTCAAATTTACTACTTCCTTATTTTATTTATAAATTATATAACAGGCTGTAGAGGCTTCTGCCCAGCTCTAAATGGATTTACAGTGACATAACCTGGATCATTAGACATTTTGGTATCTTGCCAAAACCTCATTTCATAGGTTTTTAAAAGCACATGACTCAAGAACCTTTGAAGTGATAGCCTAGAGATATTTAGGCTGAGTCTATACCTGCAAAGTAAAGTAGATAATGAAGGCAATCATCTAGTTCAAGAAAAAACTCTCTCATTTTCCCTCAACATACTTGATAACTGCCTTTAATTCCAATTTATTTTGAGTATGTGGCCCCAGATTTATCAGAACTCCTACAGGAACAGTAAGGTTCAGCATCCCTTTCAGGGGCTATTTCCCCAAATAGTCCTTGCCTTGGTGGGCTGAGCCTCCACTCTCAGGCTCTGAGGCATACTGGAGAGACTGAGTTTCTGGGACTGGAGCCAGGTCCTGGTTTATAATAGGTAAGCTTTCATCTTAGCTGCTTTCAAGGGAGTACCCAGAGTTTATCCTCTGTCTCTCTGAAGTTTCCGGCTCTAGCTCTCCTGAATGTATTCTTTTCCTCTATACAATCTAAGTTCTTTGAGGTCAAGGTCTTTCTTTATTGCTGCTGTTCAGTAGTTTTCAGTCCTGTCTGAGTCTTCATGACCCCATTTGAGGGGATACTGGAGTGGCTTGCTATTTCTTTTTCCAGCTCATTTTATAGATGACAAACTGAGGGAAACAGGATTAAATGATTTGCCCAGGATCATACAGCCAGGAAGATGGAATTGAATGCAGGAATATGAGTTTTCTTGACTCCAGACCCAGTACTCTATCCATTGTACTTTATAAAAAATATTATATGTTATAACAAAATTGTTATAAATATAACAAACATATATACACATATATTTAGACTATAGTCCCCTTTAAGAAACTTACTATTGTTTTATCTTTTAAAAATACTCGAATGAGTACAAAAAATTTGTGCTTCACTTAGAAAATCAAACTAATGAATGGACATTTCAACCAAGAGTAACTACTGCTGGCATTTAGTTGTTTAAGACTGTCTATAGTAAGTAGAAAGTTTTCAAGTAAAGTGATGAGAGAAAAGCACAAGGTATATTGGTAGAATGGAAAATGTAGGAAGGTTTCCCATTTGTCTTGAAATTATAAGGTCAATACTTTTTTGTTTGACAAAATGCTATAGTTTATCTTTCAAGTAAATGTGATCTGGTTAAACTCAAATCCAGATTTTGGCAAAAAATACCACTACTTGTGACTTTTCAAAGAATTGCAAAAGAAACCTATATTTCCAGAAAAGAACAACATTTTCTATTCCTGTTTCCAGATAAGATCATAGAATCATAGATAAGAGTTAAGAGATAAGATTATAGAATCATAGATTTTATGTTGCATGGAACCTCAGCTGTCTTCCAGTCCTCTCACTAGGTGCCTGGAGAAGCATTTCCCTCATAACATATGACCATTTGTAATACTCATATTATTCTAGACACTGTTTGATCTATGGAGTTTGAACCTCCTCCCTTTTCTTAAGTATGGGAAAACGTCAACTGACAAAAGAAAATGTCCTTCAACCCTTGAACTAGATCAGTATTGGCACAAATTTATGACACATGAAGTTATAGTAAGTTTGAACTTTGGCCAAATTCTGTACTCAAATGATTTCAATTAACTTGTTTATTTGGAAGTTGCTAAGTAACTGCTTAAATGGAATCCAGTTTTTCTCTAAAGGATTGTCTCTTTAGGTTTACCTATTTTTTAATTTTTATTTTTTTTATGATGGAAGCTTATTGCATATTTCTGAGAAGAGAAAGATCAAACAACCTAAAATTTTTTTTAGTTTCCTTGTTCAGTTATAAAATTACATGGGTTTGTTTAACTTGCTTATTTGGACAGGTAGGTGAAAAAATAGATACCGTTCAAGACAGTTTTGAACATCTAGCTTTGAATCTGACCTTAGAACTTATTAGCTGTGTGATCCAGGACAAGTCATTAAATTCTGTGCCTCAATAATTTCATCTATAAAATGAGTATAATAATAGCATCTACTTCATAGTGTTGTTGTGGAGATTGAATGAATATATGTGTATATATTCATGTATATGTATATAGCACACATATGTATATAACTTTTCAAACCTTAAAATGCTATTTAAATGCTAGCTGGTAATGATAGTCATAAATTCATATTTTTTGCTCCTCAGATTTTTAATATTGGCAGGTCTTGATGAGTGCTAATAACAAATCTTGTGAAATAGTCACACTATTCAAATTTGTACTGTATATTTTCAATGGACTGGAACCAATGATCATGTTTAACATAATTATAATTTTGAGTAGTTCCAATTCATATTCATTAGTATAAGAATGGGCATATCCTTAAGGCAGAAAGATCATCCAGAAAGCGAACAGCCCAATTATGAGATGATGACAGCCTATATTAGGTTGGTAGCTATGTCAAAAGAAAATGCATCTATAGGAGACATATTATTAAGGTAATTTTTTCTTAAAACTTTTTATTTTAAAAATATATACATGGATAATTTTCAGCATTCACCCTTACAAAATCTTGTATTCTAAATTTTTTCCTTTTCTTCTCCCCATTCCCTCCTCTAGATGGCAAGTAATCCAATATATGTTAAACATGTGCAATTCTTCTATACATATTTCTACAATTATTGTGCTGTACAATAAAGATCAAAAAGGAAAAAATGAGAAAGAAAATAAAATGCAAGCAAACAACAACAAAAAGAGTGAAAATACTATGTTGTGATCCACACTCAGTTCCCACAGTCCTCTCTCTGGTTGCAGATGTCTCTCTTTATCATAATATCATTGGAACTGGACTGAATCATCTCATTATTGAACAGAGCCATAATCTTGCTATTGCCATGTATAATGATCTCCGGGTTCTGCTCATTTCACTTAGCATCATTCTCTCTAGGACTCTCTGAAATCATTTATGAAGGTAAATTTAACAAGACTTAGTCAGTAAGATACCTAGGTTGCAAGTCTGGATGACCGGGAGGATAGTGGTGTTCTTGACAGTAATAGGGAAGTTCAGAAGAAAAGAAGATTTTTTTTGGGGGGGACATATAGTAAGTTCTGTTTTGAACATATTGCCTATGGGACATCTGGTTTGAGATATTCCATAGGCATCTGGAAACAAGAGTCTAGAGGTCAGTATGAGATAAATAGATCTAAGAATCTTAAGTATAGCACTGTGAATACTAAATGAAATAATGAAAAGGGGGAAGAGAAGAGGGTCAAGACCTAGCTCTAGGGAATATTTAGTTTTAATAAGTATGAGCTAAATTAAGATCCAGAAAAGGAAAATGAGGAGTGATCTGAGAGGTAAAAGGAGAATCAAGATAGAATGTCACAGAAAGTCAGAGAAGAAGACATCAAAAAGGAGAGGGTAATTAATAGTGTCAAAGGCTACTGAGAAGTCAGGAAAAATTGAGGACTGAAAAAATTGCCATTAGATCTAGCAATTAAGAGATCATTAATACTTTTTGAAAAAGCAGTTTCAATTCAATGATGAGGTTGGAAGCTAGGTTGTAGAAAATTAAGAAGGAAGGAAGTGAAGATATCTGTTGTAGCTAGCCTTCTCAAGGAGATTAGCCAAAAAGGAAAATTTGGATGGATAGCATTAATAGTACTGGAAATAGTATGGATCAAGTGAGGAGAATCATGGTCATAGTGGGGAATTAGCCAGTATCCTGTCAGAGATGGGAAATAATGAGAAAGTTAAAATAATGGGGGAAACAATCATTTGGAGAAGGTGAGATGGAATAGGAATCACTGAGGGAAAAGCCCATAGAGGGATTAGCTTTGGCAAGGAGAAGGCGCAGCTAGATGGTGCAGTGAATAGAGTACCAGCTCTGGAGTCAAGTTCAAACCCAGCCTTAGACACATTAACTCCAATTGCCTCACCAAAGATAAATAAACATTTAAAAAACGTTGGGGCAGCTAGATGTTACAGTTCATAGAATACTGGATCTGGAGTCAGGAGAACCTGAGTTCAAATCTGACCTCAGACACTTAATATTTACTAGTTTAGTCTGACCTTGAGCAAGTTATTTAACCCCAATTACAAAAACAAAAAAAAGAGACCTTTCTTCATGTGAGATAGGAGTGAACAAAGGAGATACTAGTAGAAAGCCAAACCATGTTGTGAAATGAGGAAGAGGGAAAAGACAGTAGTCTCAATGAATGACTTCAGTTTTTTTTTAGTGAAATATATATAGTGAGGTTCTTGGCTGAAAGAGTGGGGAGGGGAAATGGAAGATTTAAGGAGATATGGAAAGATTTGGAAAAGCCCCTGTGGTGAGTGGTACAAAGAATCAATTAGGAACTCGGTGAAAAAGGATTGACTTGACGCAGTGAGTTCCCAGTTGAGGTTATGTAACATAACTAACTAACTTTAGTTTATTTAGTCATATAATTTCAATTTCATTCAGCAGTATCTTTATAGGAGTGAAAGTAGCAGATGGTGGAAATAATGTAAAACTGAAACTTGTCAGAGCAAGATTGTTTACAGGATGAAAAGGCAAGAGACTGAGGAAGACTGTAGAATTGAATTAGCTCACCAAGGATAAAATGATATGTTATTTGTAATGCACTTTACAACTATACTGTTTAGATGCTATTTTTGTTATTTGTTAAAAGGTGAAGATGGGGAAGTGAAGAAAAGATAGATAGCCAGTGCATAGGTTGTGACCTGTGACAGAACTGAAGGGTCAATGGATTGGAAGTCATAAGTGAAGACAAAGCCAGTTTTTAGGATATCAAAGTTGAAAGAGAGGTAGGATATATTTCAAAGTCCATGAATGTGAATTGGTGCATTTATGGGTTATGGCAAAAACAAGGATATGAATGTCTCTCTTTGTAGCTGAGGTGTAGTAGAACAGATTATGGGAAATGATAAATTAGGGAACTGGGTAGTTAAGATATTTATTTGAGAGAGTATCTCTCTCTTTGTCTCTCTGGCTTTGTCTCTATCTCTCTGGGTCTCTCTGTTTCTGTGTGTCTCTGTCTCTCAGTCTCTTTCTCTTTCTTTTTTTATGTGTGTCTCTGTATGTCTGTCTCTGTTGAATTCCCCTGGAAAAAGGGCAGAAGTTGAGAGTAGAAAAACCTATGAGGTGAGCATTGAATTCATATAGAAAAGAAGACAGTGTCCTGCCAGTCAGTAGAAAATTGTAGATATTGATTGATTGAACCTCACATGAGGAGAAATTACTGGTTTAGCATAGAAGTAGAAGGAGAGCTTAGAGATGTCAGTGGAGAACAAGAAGTATTTTACCTTTCTTACATTGACCAGTAAGTTGAGGGAATGACTGAAACTACAATCAGCGCTTAGATTGACCTGGGAAACTATTAACAGGAAAGAGCCAGATCTCAGTGTCAGAAGACAGAAATGGGAAAATATTTTTAAAAATTATAATTTAAAAATTAAATTATAAATAAAAGAATGAAAAGAAAAAAACAGAAAAAAGAAAAAAATTGTCATGCACAGCAGAATGTAAGAGAGAATTCAAAATATGTAATAATAAATTTCTATTTCGAGAAAGCATATATGATAGAGCACTTTGTATTAAGAACTGTCCATCTTTTCTTTGCTTCCTTATAGGTTTGTTCATTTTTTATTTTTTCCCCTCTTTCTTTTTTTCCACCTCCTGGAAGCAGGCTACAGTCAAGCATGGATATATTTATGTTACACACATACACACACACACACAAACACACACATATATGTATTATCTCACTTCCTATATCTGCTAACTCTTCTACTTTATTTCTATCTGTTAACTTGCCTAACCTCCTCCCCATACCCTGCCCCAAGGATCCTTCCAGTATCCTCTCTCCACTACCCTTTCCTTCCCTCTTTATCCCTTTCCCATAAATCTAATTACCAAATCCCACTCCTGTTAATTTACTCATTCTTCTATATCCCACCCCCTCTTATCCTATTTCCTCCCTCTCTTATTTCTTTACAGATTCTGGAAGGTTTTATACTCTTTTATATGTATACATATATGTATATGTTTATGTATGTATGTATGTATTCCCTCTTTAATCCATTCCCAATGTGAGCAGGATTTCAGAACTACCAGCCCTCTTTCCCCATTTAATTCCTCTGTGGCAGTTGTTCTTGCATTCATACCTCTTTCATATAGCATCATTACTGTTTTTACCTTTTCCTACACAGTTTTGTTTTTTAGAATCACATCAAACTCAGCTTTACTCAGTCTTTCATTTGGACTCCCCAATTTCTAATGACAGTCAGACATATGGTTTACATTGCTACATATAAAACATAAGCATTTTGTTCTTATTGAATCACTTGAAATTAGTTTTTGATGTTGGCTCTTATATGTCAGATTTTCCATTGAATTCAACTTTGTTTGCAACAAAAGGAAAAGAAAAGATTTAAGATAATAACTTAAAAAAAAAACATATGGAGCAGGCATTTTAGAGATCACAGTGGAGGAAATAGGTGTCTTTCCAGTGGGTCACTGGATAGGAGCAAGGAAGTTAGGTTTATAAGGTGGTAAATATATGGGCAGTGAGGGACAGAGAACAGAGTTGAATAGGATCATTGAGCTGAATTGCTTAGTTCTAAAATGGTGAGACAGAGCAAATTCTCTATATGTGGAGTATTCGCTAAAAATACTTAACTAAATAAGTATGGATTTTTTTTTTTTTTTTGCCTTGATAGAAAGCAAGCTCCTTGAGGGAAGGGACAGTGCTACTTTTGTTCTGGTATTCTCAGTAATTAGCACAGTGTCTACATTGTTTTTGATTCACTATTGAATCAAATCATTTTTGATTGAAAGAGTAAAGCTTAAATTTCTTGCTTTGCATTCAGAATCACTTACAGTCTCGTACTATTCTATCTTTCCAATCTTTTTGTTGTTGTGATTGCTAAGTCATTTAGTCATAGCTGGCTCTTTATGGCCCCATTTGGGTTTTCTTGGAAAGAATAGTGGAAGAATTAGTCATTTTCTTCTCCAGTTCACTTTATAGATGAGAAAACTGAGGCAAACTAGATAAAATAACTTTCTCAGGTTCACACAGCTGGTAAACATCTAAGACCAGATTTGAACTCAGGAAGATCAGTTTTATGACTCCAAGCCTGGCACTCTATCCAGAACTTCAATCATATCCCCTATTTATTTCCTCCATGAACTCTGTACTCAAGCTGGACTAGGCTATATTCTTCAACCATACCTTTTACTTTCTTGTCTCCCTACTTTTGTTTTCTTTTTCTTCTCCTTGCCCATCTTTTGAAACACAGTTTCCTCCACAAAAGCCTTTCTTATCCCTCCAGTTATTATCTTTTTTCTTGGATTTCACAGAACACAGTATTTTGCAACCCTCTAATGAACTGACATAATATTACTTATTTTAAATATTTGTGCTTCTGCCTGAGGACAGGGGCCACATCTTATCCAAAAAAAGTATCTTAGTATAGTGCTCTCTCTTTTGTCCATAAACATTCAGTCCATTGCTGAGCTTTCCAAGTCTTAGATTTTTCTTCATCTTTTCTGTTCTTGTCATACTAGTCACTTAATTATTTCCTATCTGAATTCGTGCAATTGAATCTTGGTGTTTGTTTTTTCTCTGTTTCCTATTTTATTTCTGCCAATCTATACCACACACAGAAGATATGATAAATCCTTTAAAATATTTTATAATATCAATTTTTTTTCCTCAAGAATCCACAATGGTTTCCTTTTGACTCTCTCATCATATACAAGCTGAGCTCATCATTCCAGGTTCTCAAACATTAACTGATTTTCTTTTATCTGGCTCTTGTCCATATAACTTCATCTCTCATTACTCCTGACTTAGACACAGTGCTCCAGCCAGGCCACTTTAATGGCACAATATCACAAATACCTTGTTTATTTCTATTTCCTACTGTTTGGATATATTCTACAACCTCAACTTTTGCCTCATTTTCTGTCAATTCATGTTTCACATCACCTTCAAACCTCACTTCTTTTAGGAAACCTTCATAATTGCTCTACCCCTAAACTTTTTTCACTACTCCATTTGTGTGTTGTCCTTTCAACTCCTATTTATAAGTTTAGTTTGTACAATGGGTGAAATGTCATTGACTAAGAGCTTACTATGTGCTAAACTTTCTCTTAAATGCTGAAGACAAACACTGAAAAAGTGAGACATTTTCTGCTTCCAAAGTACTTATACTGTAATTGGATGAGACAACACATATAGGAAGGTTCAGATGCAAAATGGAGGGTAAAAAAGGAGCCCAGGGGCTCCTTAAAGTGCATTTGTACCTTAGATGACAGTACCTAGGGGTTTGGAGGACAGAATCGCTGAAACTTAGCATGAGAGATAATGTAGATGAGAAGGCTTGATAATTTTCTATCTCACTGAAAGAATTGTAGTTAATTAGTCTCAGCTCATTCAAGTGGGGATGAGCCTCCATCTTGTTCTCCTGGCTGTCCTGGATGGTATCTGGGTTTCTGGGGGTCAGTGAAAAGATGAGGTAAAGGTTATGTTGCTTTTTGTATTTTCTTTAGTTATTTTATGTCTGTGTGTCTTAGTTTCCCAGTTATATTGTAAACTCCTTGTGGACAGGTGCTGTCTTTTTGCATCTTCATTCCTTCTTGTTAGCTGACCTTTTCCTTGTGCTAGTCTTACAGCAACTGCATAGTCTCAGAGAAATTTTGTCAGCTTTGATTTAAATTCAAATTTAAAAGATCAATTCTAACTTGATTTCTTTAAAAAGTTAGCTCCTTAAAGATCAAATTCTTCTTCCTGCCTACTTTCTCAGGAAGGGCTGATTTTTTTCCCTTTTACAATTAAACAGAACTTGTATGTGTGATATAGGTACAATAAAATGAGATAAAAGTTCAGTTCATTTAAAGTGGTCATATTCTTTAGTCATCTAAAATCCAAGTCATCATGGAAATAAGATAATGTTTTTGAATGTGTGGTTTTTTTTTTATGTGATTGTTTTCGTCTTAGAATTTCTGGGAATTTCTCTGGGCTATTTGATACAAGATGCCTACCTCAGCATTCCAATTCATTGACTTCCTTTTGGAAGCCTCTCCTGGCTCTCGTTTGCCATTGATTTGTATGCCTCTGTGTCTTTTCAGATCTACTCTGTGTCTTGTCATGGTATCTCTTCTTCATTGTGCCCCCAAATCCTTTTTAAAATATATATGTGTAATCCTAATTTTATCTTCCTTCACACGAATAAAGGTATTGAGGAATAGTTATTTAACCCATATCTTATATTAGGAGTTGGACTTCTCAAGGATAGGAAGTGCCTAGGTCACCTAGATTGTAATTGATGCCCTCTGACTAGTTGCTCCTGATTGGTGGCAATGCTATTCATTAGATACATTATTTTAGGGATTCCTTTTCTGGTCATTGTGGTTCTGGGCAACTCTCAAATACTGCAAATTTCTGATGTATTGGTTTTAGATACTGATTTCTAATTGTGCCAGTGCTACCTCCTTTCTCTCCCCTTTCCTATTTCTTTCTTTTGGATCTTTAGGATCAACTGTTACAAGAAGGAGATGAACTGTGAGCTTGATAATGAGAAGGCTGAGACAGGACCTAAATGAGCTACTGCTTGTGATAACAATCAGATAACAAGTCTGAGTACTATGATTGAACAGATATCTGATAAACTACGTAGGGTAAAAATACATCTACAGAGAACAAAAGTCCCTGTGCAAATTGGGGATAAGGAAAGGGAGAGGAAAATTATGCAAATACATTTTGAGAGAAGCTAAAATTTTTATTGTTACTAGAGGTAGCATGGTGTAGTGATTAACAAATTAACAAATATTTATTTGTGCTTCCTTCCATTTTTCATCTTTTACTCCTCCTCCGTGGGAAAAAGAAAAAAAGAAAAAGAAACCCTTGTAACAAATATGCATAATTAAGAAAAACAAATTCTAGCATTGGCTATGTCCAAAAAATATGGTCATTCTTCAACTTGAGTCCATCACCTCTCAGGCTTGAAATAAGTTGCATGTTGTATCATCAGCCCTCTAGAGTCATGGTTGACCATTATTACATCCATCAGAGTTTTAATTTTTCAAAATTCCTTGTCTTTTTATTGTTGTCATGGTATAAATCATTCTTTTGGTTCTGTTTACTTCATTCTGTATCAATTCATGCAAGTTTTCCAAGGTTTCTCAGGCACCCCTCCCCTTTTTTATCATTTCTAATTGTGGCAAAATATTACTCCATTATATTTAGATGTCATAATTTATCCTGTGATTCCCCCCAAAACAGGTACTTCCTTAGTTTCCTGTTCTTTGCCACCACAAAATAATGTAGCTGTAAATATTTTTGTCCATATGGGATCTTTTCTCTTTCTTTGATCTCTTTGGGGGCATAGGCCTTATAAAAGGCATTGCCTTTGCTAAGAATGGATATCCAAACTACTCAGTTTTCACCTGTATGGCACTGACTTCTTTGATTTCTCTACCATGCTTTTTCTCTGGGTATTTGCCTTTCCTCTTTTCAGATTCCTTTTTCTGTTGTCTTCTCCTCTTAGATTGTAAGCTACTTGAGATCAAGAGTGTCTTTCTCTTTTTGTATTTGTGAATAGTAGCTGCTTTGTAAATGTTTATTAACTACGTTACAAAAAGAACTGTTGTTCTGTGCTGGTTTTCACATTGTGAATTCTTCATACTAAATTTCAAATCTTTAACTACATCTCAGATTTTTAGAGCTAAGAGAAATTTTTCAGAAAACTGAAGCCTAAGAGGGGATATACAGATAATAGAGCAGTTAGGAAGTATAGTGCATATAGTACTGAACTTGAAATCAGGAATTCTCATCTTCATGAGTTAAAATCAAGTCTCAGATACTTAATAAATAAATCCAAAATAAATAACTTCACCCTCTTTGCCTTAGTTCCTCATATGCCAAATAAGCTGGAGAAAGAAATGGCAAACCACTTCAGTTATCCTCGTTAAGAAAGTCCCTAAATGGGGTGATAAAGATTTGAGGCTGTTGTTATTTTAAAAGTGTAGATATGTTACAGTGGGAAGAATAATAATTAGGTGCTAGGAGAAATCTAATTTTGATTCTTACCTATGAATCTGCTAGCTCTATGATCTTAGCCAAGTCACCTAACTTCTCTAGAAGATCTGTAAAATGATAATAATACTAGTAGTACTAATAGAGTTTCAGGGATCAGATGAGATAATGCATGTGAGAAATCACTTTGTAAATCTCAAAATACTATACAAATGTTGGTTACTTCTACTTAATAGAAATTAAAAAATATCCTTTGAATTTTTTTGGAGGGAGTATAGAAGCTGGACTTGTAATTCCATTTATACTGATAACTACCAGGGAGGAAACTCCCTTTGCAAACAAAGAATGTCAACTGTTCTCTTGCAGGATTTCCTGGGGCACTGTGACGTTCTGTGATTTTTCTAGTGACACAAGCAATATGTGTCAGAGGGAAGACTTGCAGGATATTCTTCTTATTTTTAGTAACTATCTGCTTTGCCATTGTGTTTTCATTTGACTATGTTAAGGAAAAATTGTGATAGTCAACAATCAACTTAAAGTGTGTCAAAAGTGCAAGGCGTTTGCTCAGAAGGATTATAGAAGGATGAATTGAAGTGAAATATTTACATTTAATATATGTATAGACTATAAAATTTAAGGAATCATAGCAAAGCAGTTGTTCTTTTCAGAGACAGCCAGAAAAAATCTAAAAGGAAAATGAGTTGTAGTATAATGCTATAATTATGATATTTGCTATGTTACACACTGGACAATAAGAGAGAATTCTGATCTGTTGTCCTGAAGGTCTCTTCAGGGACCACAACTAAATAGCTTATTATGGGAACAGGAGATTGCTAATTGTCAGTTTAATAGAAGTTTTTCTAAATGAACAAAGTGAGGTGCTTTGGGAGGTATGCTGATGGCCTAATAAAACCATGAAAATCCTTTTTAAAATTCTACCAGCTCACATCCTTGGCTACTTTCCAGCCCTATTCTTTCAAAAAGAATATACAATGTCATGGGTAACTATTCTAAGAGCTTGACTGGGACTCTAAGAGGTAAAACTTCCCAAGTAGTAGCACTTCCTTGTACTTCTAGGAAGAAAGAATGAAAATGACCTTGAAAGGTCTCAAAGGTAGGATTAGACTTCTGGGTGAGAGAAGAAGAATAGGTTCTCCAGCTTTATGAAAACAACAAACAGATATAAGCAAAAGTATTTTAATAGATCATAGATTTTAGAGCTGGAAGGGCCTGAGAGATTGTTTAGTTTTATGCTCCACATTTTACAGGTTAGAAAACTGAGGATCAGTGAAGTGGTGATTTGACTAAAGTCACAAATATGATAGAGTTGGGTTTTGAATCAAAATTCTCTCACTCAAGAGGAGGAGGCATGGGAAGGAAAGCTCCCTCTTATTTAGAGAGCTGTGAAGTGATATCTGATATTGGCAGGGGAAAGAGGATGAGGAACCAGTCATGGGAAATTCATTTGAAGGCACAATAATATAATATTAATTCATATTTATGTAGCTCTATAATGACTGCAAAGTACAAGCCTTCAGATAAACATTATGTATTTGTTTTTTATCATTGACTTCAGGGACTGGACAAAAGTCCCTTGCTTGTTTTTTAAAGTAAATTCTTACTAGTATCTTATTACGTTGCATAGATTTCCTCCTGTATCCCTTCTCCCCAACATAAACATTTCCATATATAAGGAATAAGATTATATATAAAATCATGACTATCTATTACATACAGATTATTTTTCAAGTATTTAGCAAATTCAAAACATTTTAATGTTTATTTTACTTAATTAACACATTATTTCCCCATTGTACTACCAGAAAAGAAAAACAAAATCCTTCTAACAAATATGCCTTGTGAAACAAAACAAATTTTTGCTTTGGCCATGTCTAATAAATGTATATCTCAATCTGCACTCTGAGTCCATCATCTCTAGGTCAGGAGGTGGGTAGCATGTTTCATTGTGGGTTCTCTCAAATGATGATTGGTCATTTATACATCACTTATTTACGTATTTACATATGTGGATATCCATTTAGCCTAATTATTGTGTTGTTTGATATTGGCTAAGCCCAGTCTTCTGTGCCATTTTTGGGAAAATGCAGATATGATATACTGGAAAGACTACTGGAGACAGAATGCTCAGGATCTAATCCCAGCTCAGTCATTTAACTAGACCTATAGTCTTTGACAAGCCATTTAAACTCATTGGGTCTCAGCTTTCTTCCGGCATACTATGGACCTGAATAATTATTAAGGCTTCATCTAGTTCTAATATTAAATGATTCTAAATACTCAATACATTTGAAAAAGACTGGTGACTATGTCACTTCCTATGGTCTAATATCACCAAGTCACAGAACCCTAGGATTAGGGAGGTTCCCTCAAAGATTCTTTACTGTTAACACATACTTTATCCCCTCCACAACATCATGGTTACGTGGTCTCTGTGTGAAGATATTAAATGAGAGAAAATTCCTTCTCTCCTAAGCCAGGCTGTTCCACACTGGGGTAGCTCTACATGTTTGGAAGATTTTCCTTAAATAAGGTCTAAATTTTCTTGGCCCATTTAGATTGCGCTTTCTTCTGCCCTCGAAGGCTAAGCAGAGACAAGCTACCCCTGTTTCACCTGACAACTATTGTCTTTTTGCTAAGTAAAGCAATTTTACTGATTTCTGATACCTGATTCCATCAACTGATCATCACTTGTTTGGACATCTGGACCTTTCACTAGGCTGGTTGTCCCTTTCCAGATATGCTCCTGAACATGCTTCTTATCAAGAATTGAGCACAACACTCCCAGTGTGATCTTAAAAGGGTAGAAACCAATGAAACTAAACTTCCTAGAGTTACACTGTACTCTTCTTAATGCTATATTTGCATTGATTTCTTCCCCTTCCTTGCCATATTGCTGGATCATATTGAACTTGAAATCCATTAAAACCCCCATATATTTTTTTGGTAGAAACTCTTGTCTAGCCATGGCTCTGTATTGTTGTTCAGATGTGTCCATTTGAAATTTTCTTGGTAAAGATACTGAAGTGATTTGTCATTTCTTTCTCTACTCATTTTTCAGATGAGCAAACTGAGGCAAATAGGGTTAAGTGACATGCACAAGGTCACACAGCTAGTAAATATCTGAGGACAGATTTTAACTGGATCATCTAGCTTCTCTCTCCCCCTCCTGTTCCACTATCTTGAAGTACTTGTAAAGTTGATTTTTTGGACCAAAGTATAGTTTATTCTTATTTATATTTATTTATCCTTATAATCTTCATTATTTTATATTTATAGATTTCTTTATTAAATCAATATAATCATATATATTAATTAATTTATACATAATTATATATTAATATATCCTTATTAAATTTCACTTGGTTTTATGTGCCAAAAAATCAAGGCTGCTGAAACCTTTTATAAATATTGACTCTGTCATCCATTATTCTGTCTATCCTCAGTTTTGTATTATCTTAATCTTTCACAAGCACACCTTCATTCAAGTCATTGATAAAAATGTTGAGTAGCATAGGAGCCAATGACAAATCCTAGGAACATCTAAGTATTTGTTTCTAGTTTTAGTTGGCGTTCATTCTTTTATTTGCTGTTGTGATTATTTTTAGTTGTCCTTGTAACCCCCAGAACATTTGTGGCAGAGGTGTGGTAGGTGAACACAGCTATAAACTAAATTATTAATTTAAAAATTCTAATCAAAACAGAACATCATGGCACCAATTAAAACTTCATTTCTCACTCCTTTTGTGCATATGATTGTTACCTCTGGAAACATTTATGGAATTTTTATATGATATCATTATGTAATCCTTTATGCAATATGGCACTGATCAGTCCTCAATAGACATACCTAGGACAGGTAATGTTCTCAAACCTGATTGCAAATGAATACTGGATTATAAGCCCCTCAAGAAGAGGAACTGTAACTCTTGCTTTTTTGGATAACTCACTCAATGCTCAGAACAGGAATTAGCAGCAAGGTAGGGTCACAATAAATGTTTGTTGAATAAACAGAATGAAGCTCATACTTCCCTTTTTTTCTCCCTTTCTAAGAGGCCATCTACCTAGCCAGTCATACTTGAATTATAAGAAGATTATAGCTCGAAAGACAGGAATAAGTAAACTCCCAAAGGAAAATTTGCCTGAATCTCCCCTGCAGTCAGGATTTACTGTTTTCAGTATGGGTTTCCAGAGAAGATAATTTCTTGGATTTCTGCCCAGTCCTGTTCTTAGTTTAGGTGAAAAGGCCAGGCTTGTCTATGTATCTCTAGATTCTAAAATTGTAAATACCATAGAGTATAAAAACATAAGGATTTCTAGCTAGCAAGCAAGTCCTGAGAGAGACTTTTATGTAACAGTAAATTAACTATAGGAGCAATTTTTTTTTTTCCCTGTGAGGTTTTTCCTTTTGTCTGGTCATGACAATCAGAGTTCCTCCATCAGGTTAATTAGCAAAAGGACTGTGAAAATAAAAGGAGCTTTAGGAGTGGGTTTGTTACTAGAAATGTCATCTTGCTATGTAATTATCACCAGACCATTAAAAAACCATTCCATGTTTAATTGAGAGCCTGTTATATCCCTTTTAGAGAGTTGGTTCTTTCTTCCAGATTAAAAGAAGAAAGGAAAGATGAGGGAAACTTGCTTCAATTACAAGAAGTCAGTATCTCTGTGGATTCTAATTTCCTCATGTGCAAAATGAAGAGCTGATTTGGAAGATTTCTAATGACCTTTTCTGCTTTTAGATTTTATATCATTATGCCCCTATAATACCAAATATCTTCTCCAACCCAACTGAAAACCAATACGCAGTATGAAGTTCATTAGGGGGGCTGGTCTTTGGAATTTAGAGTAAATGAACTTTTAGTTGACTAGTTCAAGTTGGTATTTACAGGTATCTCACAAATTGCTGTTTAATTATTTCAGTCATACCCTACTCTTTCTGATGCTATTTGGACTTTTCTTGGCAAAGATCCTGAAGTGGTTTGCTAATTCCTTCTCCAACTCATTTTACAGATGAGGAAACTGAGGTACAAAGAGTTAAGTGACTTACTTGGGGTCACACAATGAATGTCTGAGGCCAGATTTGAACTCAGGAAGATGAGTTTATCTGATTTCAGACCTGGCATTCTATCTACTTTACCAAATACCTGGCACTTAGTAGGTACTTAATAAATGCATATTCTCATTGAGAAATAAAGCCCATGGTCACATATATAATAAGTTATAGAGTTGGATTTAATCTCTGGTTCAGTGGCCTTTTCCATGACAACCATCTCAATAATTCATTCTATATAAAATACTTAGTAAAAATACTTCCATTCCTTACCTCAGAAGGCTGTTCTGAGAGTCACATGAAATAATGTATATGAAGCACTCTATAAACCTGAAAACAGTATATAAATGTCAGCTATTATTATCATAAGGGTGACATAGAACTGGTTGTCAGGAAACCGACAAATGTTCTCACCACCCATCTGCTCTTTTGTGTAGTATTAGCTCAGCTCTTGTATAATAGCTCTTTAGGATTCTAGCCTTCCCTTACATCATGTATCACAACACCATAATTGATGGAAGTGATGTTTTTTAAATGGCAAATTACACGGCCCAGGGAACATTCTATCAGAAGTAAGTATTGTCTTGCAAGTTGTATGGCTGTTAGGTGGGAGGCTTCTTATTCTATTTTCTGCTCTGCTCTCAGTTTTTTTTTTTTTAATGAGGGGGTCCATCAGAGGACAATTGGAACAACCCCCTACTTTGAGAGGGAAGGATGGTGTGTTTATAAAGCTTAGCCTTGAGACACTTTTACTTTTATAGATTTGAAAATCTTTAAATGGCATCAAAACACCATCTAGTAGTAGTCATATTCTTTGAAAAGGAAGAGCATTGTATAAATTTGAAGGATTATAATAATTTTTATTTATGATTATATATATCTATATAATATATTTATATAGCTATAGATAGAGTTTTGCAAGGCAAAGCTTGCCCAGCTAGGTAGTATTAAGTGTCTGAACCTGGATTTGAACTTAGCTCCTCCTCATTTTCAGGGTAGATGCTCTCTATCCATTGCACCATTTAGCTGCCCCAATGATTTTTATTATTTATTAAAATTAATTTGAAGGGTACCTGTACCTTTTCCTTTAATTTTTTTTGTCTTTGAGGTCAATATCACTTTATAGTTATCTTTTAAAATGAAGTGGGTTACTGGGAGATATAGTGAGACTGGAATAACTGGGAAAAGGTGGAGAAGAACGAGGGCTTTCCCCATAGTAGGAGCTTTGTAATGCCTTTTGAATTGACTCAGTGCTTTCTAGACTCATGATTAGGGAGGAGATGCATGAGAAAAGGGCTCCTTCTACCCACAACAGCTCCTTGAGGACAGGAAATGTCATGTCTTTGTCATGTCCAGTGTCTGCATAGTATGCACTTAATAAAAGCTTGTTGACTGACAATGAATGAATGGAAGCTCTAAGTCAAGAGGATCTGGCAGAAGAAAAAGAGTGTTTTTTTCCCCACAAATGTGTCAATTTTACCTGGCTTCTCCATAAGCACATCTGTTGATGTAGAAGGCCTAAAACACTGGTTATTTTTCAGTGCCTATCCCTTCCCCAAACTTTGGTCTCAGGCTTTGAGGAAAGTTTAAAAAAAAGTGTTTAAACTTAAGAAAGTTATGGAAAATGTCAATAATGTAGATCAATAATGTTGATAGAGTCTCTTATAGACATTTTTGCTTCTTAGATTTGGTTGTTAAACACTTATGGCATATTACTAGTCTTTTCTATCTCTAACTTGATTTGAAGTTAAGAATGAATGTCTTCTTCCTCCCCTTTTCGTTCTTTTTCATGAAAGTTGAAAAAAATTCATCTGACACATAAATTTGGACTCAACCTTATAGATCCAAAGCAAATATGTTAATTTATGCTTTCTTTTTTTGCATTTTAATAGTATATATATATGTGTGTGTGTGTGTGTGTGTATGTGTGTGTGTGTGTAAATGCACAAATATAGGTGGAAATATTTGAAAATGGTTGATCATTACACTTGTCATAGTTGAGTGTTGTGGGCTTTGGTGTTTCCATGTGTCACAATAAACGATAGCCTTTTTGTTATTTATTTTACCCTTTGTAGTTAGATATAATTTGTTTTTCCCCTTGGGTGTCTCTGAATTATTCATTATTGAATCTACAACTCATACTAATATTTTTTTGCCTCTTCATTGTTTCTCTTAGTTTAATTTAATTTCCCTGTTGATTAAAATTTATTTTTTTAAATAGGAAGTGAATACTACCTTGACTGTCCACATGAACTTGGGAAGCATAGGAAGAAGAGAAAATTAGCATCTCACTTTTCAGTAAGATATGAAAGATGAAAAGAAGCCAGGGGCTATTTTATCAAGGGTTTGTTAATTCTGCTCTTCTGGAACAAAGCAGGCAGCAATTTTTCCCTTTCTACCAAACTTAGCAAGATAATTACTCCAAAGTCAGGATAGTGAACTACAATAGTTAACTTTGTGCCATAAGATCATGCCTTTTGATCATGACCCAGGACCTAGAGATTTGTCACAGATGAATAAGCTACAAAGACATTTTGACTTTCGAAGTTAGAACACATGACTTACTAGCCAACCAACCAAAAGGACAGGACTGCTCCCACCATGCACACACACACACACACACACACACACTGAAGCTAATTAGGGAAATGCTTTCACATTTATAGGCCCAACTAGTGGTCAGATTTTTATACATTTTTCTCTTAGCTCTATAGTGTTATTTTCTTTTTCTTTACTGAGAAAATAGATCAGAGAATAGAATGTAGAAAGATACATCCTCCTTGCTCTTCAGGGTTATAGGGCTTGCACTGAGCTAACAAAGTGATAGAATAGCTTCAGAAATAAGTTGCCTTGAAGGTGGACAGTACCCAAGAATAGTAAGCTTACCAGAAAGACTATGGACAATGAGGGTGTTAAGTGTTTTTGTTCCCCTTCAAGTCATTCATTGCAGATAACCTCTCCAGAAGTCATCACAGTTTCTGTAAAATCTTAATGAGGGACCAGCTGAGTTCTATATCTCTGGGCTTAGAATGAAACTACATTTTAGGGCTTTATGCTTTGTAAAGGGTGTTCCTCATGCCTGGATTACACTGTCTCCTCACTCCCAGCTCTAAGAATCCCGAGTTCAGATAGTTAAATACTATTGTGGATAGAGCAATGAAATCAGGAATACCAGAATTCAAATTTGACCTTAGACACTAGCAATGTGATCCTGGCAAGTCACTTAAACTCTGTTGTAAGCATCCCAACAGGGAAGATCTAAGAAGCTAGGATTCCAATATATAACCTCAATGAGACTTTAGATTTAGAACTTGTTGAGAGCAGACAATGTAGGAATTGAGTTAAGTTATGAGTTTATCCATAATAAGGATATTATGTCTCTAAGTGTTGGGGAGGGGGAAAATGTATGTTCTTGTTATACTTTTGAAGTAAATATTCTTTATAAAAGTTAATCTGTTAAGTGGTTTAATATAACTGGCTTTCTGGAAACACCTTCAAATTAGGGGAACATCATTGAGGGGGAAAGATTTCAGCAAATGGTAGATATCAAATAGCTTCAAACCTTTTAAAGAGTACTGGAGAACCCTGAGAAGGGATGAAATCTAGGATATCTGCCCTTCAGGCAGTGAGGGGGTACAGAGAAGACACTTACAGTAGAAATGGCTGACTCAGATTCATCCTGACCTTCAGGAAGTACCCAATCTTCTCAAAGCTTGATTTTTTAGCAAACTTGTCAATATTTTTGCTGTAAGTTAATATGTGGTGTGTCTGCTTATACAGAATCTGAAACTGCTGAAAACCAGCCTGTTAACCTTGGCCTTGGGGTTTATATATACATAGCTTCTAATTTATCATTGTCTCCCACAAACTTAGACTTGAATTTAACTGGTCTAACTCTGACAAATACGTGGACATATTTAAATATCAACATGTTCTAACATGCTCTTGTAAAAAGCTTTAGGACAAGCTTGGGTCATTAAGGAGCCAATAAAATTAAGCTCCATAAAGGAAATTGATTTACAGGGTAACAAAATAGGAATGATGAGTTGCTTTTGCATATTGTTTTAAGGTTTATGTCGCATTTTATGTGCATTATCTTATTTTATCCTCACAGTAGTACTTGTTGGACTTTAGCCTAGTACTACAAGCATTATTAACCACATTTTACAGATGAAGAAACTGAAACTCAGAGAAGCCTAATTTTGTTTGTCTCAAAGGTGAAATTTGAACTCAGGCTTCCAAGCTCATATTCTTCACCATATCATGCTGTTCACTTGACATTTAACATCTGTTGCTTTGAAATATTAATTATCTTATTGATGTATCCATGTCTTATTACCTCAACCATAAGCATCCCCCAAATACAGATTCTGAACTTTATACCTGTTTTTATTCCTATCATCCTCCACTATGACTATAGACATCTCAACTCCTATCTCTATCCCAACTTCTTATCAATCATGAAAATTCTGCAGATAACTTGATTACTTCCTATGGTCTATGTATGGATATACGTCACATATAAGATGAGATCCCTTTTGTAGATTCATGCCTTCCTCTGATCCTCTGCTCAACTTTTCTTCCCCTTTGATTTCTTAAATAATAAAATCTCTATCAAGTTAATAGCTATATCTCATTTAAATATTTTTAAATACAGTGACTATGGAATAGACTATGGAATAATAATTCAATTATTATTTAATTATCTTCTCACAAAATATCTTAATGTGTACTTGGTTTAATTACATTAACTTGACTTCTTGAGATATAATTGTTAATTTATGAGGATAGAATGCTGATTCATAATCCCAATGTAGTTAGTATCAAACTGAAAGTTTTAACAAGTTAGTATGTAAATTATTTATTAAGGAGAAAAATCCAATATTATGATCTCACAAGAGCTACGCCAGAAATTTAGATTTCTATTTTATCAAGGGTCAAGCAGGATTTACTGCTACCTTGATTCCTACTTCTCAAATGGAGATCTTTTATTTTGGAAGTCATCTGTACTGAACTATTCAGAGCAACTAAAACTTGTTAATATGTGCATTTACCAGAACTTAATTATTCATTTAAAATCTCATTAAGGAGCAATAGGAGTAAATCAATATGTATTGACTCAGGTCTGTGACTTCTCATTTATTTTGGGAATTTGAAGAGATGACTTTTTAACCTACTTAGTGCTATTAGATTAAATACCTTCTGGCCAGAAATGTCCCTTGCCATTTGAAGCCTGTACAAATTAGCTTCTTTCCCTTCTTTCAATTGCTTTTGTTCTTGTTGTCGTAGCTGGGCACTAGAGCACAGCCAGATGTACATCCCATTTTAAAATTGGTCGACAATGTCAGCTATCCCAAAAATCTAAATATCACAGTTTATGTGCCTAGGCCCAAGGGAAATCAGACTTATTGATAGGCCTAAAATAAATGGATTATTCTCTGCTTCTTGTTTTATAGCTTTTATTTGAGGGGTAAGAACTGGTTTTTATGGAAACTCATATTTATTTGCAATAGACACATGCTTCTGTTATGTTTGTGCCATGCCTTGGAAGAACAAAGGATAGGCAGTGTAATGTAGTAAAAAGAGTGTGAGACATAATGAGCTAGTAAATATGGATTTGATTCCTTTTGCAGATTCTTGCTAGAATTATTGTCATAGACAAGTCACATACTTTCTCAGAGCCTTTCTCTTTTGCTTTCTTATAAGCAAAACGATATCCTAATTCTTATAACACTTCATCCACAAGGTTCAAATTATGCCTATGGAGACATATTAGCTATGTGATCCAAATTATTTTAACACAGCAGTGCTTCCAGGCAATTCTCTAAGACAAAAAGTTGCAAAAAACAATTGTCATTTGCATTAATAGTAGGAATTTTTCTCATCCATGATTCCCCACGCTAAGGAAATCCCAAGTAGGGACTTTCAGAAATTCTATCCATCAACCGAGGAATGATATCGGCTTCACTTTTCACATGCAGAAATTAAGGTGCTGATTTCTCAGGTGGTTTACTTATCTGCAGCTGTCCGATAGTGAGCCTGGCCATAACAAACCCCTTCAACCAATTAGCTTAAGGCCTGAATCCAAGGACCTTAGCACCTCTCCACCTGTTGGAGATCAGATTTCAGTGACAGTGTTTTAAAGGGCAGGAATCTTCCCATAGTCTGTGTAGACTGGAGAAACAGGATGTAATTAAATTCCAAACTAGAACAAGTGGTACAGGTTGTAAATTGACTTTTCTCAAACCCAAGTCAGTTTTAATTTCTTAAGAGTAAGAAAGTTTTTCCTGAAGTCATTTTCTTGGCCAGTTAAAGATCTGGGGAATCATTTAACATTTCCCTGGGGACAAACTGGTACTTCAAGATATATTGCCCCAAGAGTCCTTCCTTGTCAACCCAGAAAAAAGAATATTATTGACTTCCAATGAAGAACTAAGGGACAGGACTATCTAGCTACTGAAATTTGTGATTAGTAAAAAAAAAAAAAAAAACAAAAAACATTTGGATCTGAATGGAGGGAAAGAAGTAGAGTGGACATAGAAAGAGAGATTTAGCAATTATCTACTTTCCATGGTGAATGAAAATTTACTAAAAGAGTGACTATAGTTGGAAAAGAATATAGAGCCAAAGACAGATTCCCAAAGATAAATTGATTTAGCTGAATCATCTTGATCAGTAGCAGAGTATAGAGATAGAGCCAAAATAGCAAAGTAGAGGCAGAGACTGGCCTGAGTTCTCCCCCAAACCTCTCCAAATACCTTTAAATAAAGGCTTGAAACAAACTCTGGAGTGGCAGGACCCAGAAAAAGACGGAGCAAAACAATGTTCTAGCCCAAAACAACTTAAAAGATTGGTAGGGAAGGTCTGTTGCACCAGGGTGAGCGTGGAGCACAGCTCAGCAAAACTGTGCCAGCATAGACTAAGCTTCAACAAACCAGGAGCAGGCCTTGGGGTGACTAAATCAATGGCAGTTTTCTGACCTGTCAGTCCAGAGATGGTGAGGGGAACAGACAATGGACCAGAAGGGGATTTACAGAGATCCTTTTGTGGGCACCAGGGCCAGGATTGTGTTCCATTGCCTATTTCTGAACCTGGATGGCAATTCTGGTTTTAGTCCTATTGCAAGGAGGAAATTAGCACACTTGAGCATGAGGATGGAGCAGGGATTCTGATCACAGTCCAGGGTTGAAGTGTGTTTGTGCCCCCTCATAGACCAGAGCACATGCCAGCAAAGTAGTAAACACAGCTCTCTCTAGATCATATCATCAAGGAAGAGTCAAAAACTTACAGGTCCCCAGAATTATATCAACTTAGCTTTTAATAAATTTAAACTTTGTATTTCTAATATTTGTAACACTTAAAAACTTTGTAACAATAAAAACTTTATTAGGGCAGTTAGAAGAAATACACATAAATAGGAAAGCAAAGGAGTAAGCTGCATAAAAAAACCCAGAAGCCTGGGACAATGCTCCCTTTACTTAGGAAGCAGAGCTCCACTTTAGCATAGAGTTAAACATCAAGAAAAAGACTAAAAAATCAGGAAACAACAAAAAATAATTTTGAGCACAGAAAGCTACTATGGTGACAAGGAAGATCATAATACACACTCAGAAGAAGACAACAGTAAAAATGCCTATATTCAAAGAAATATATGAATTGTTCTCAGGCCATTGAAGAGCTAAAAAAAGATTTTTTAAAAAATCAATTAAGAGAGAGGAAAAAGTGGGAAAAATGAGAGTGATATAAGAAAATAATGAAAAAAGGACACAACTTGGTAAAGGAGTAACAAAAATTTCTAAAGAAAATAGCACCTTAAAAACAGAATAGACCAAATGGTAAAAAGAAACATAAAAATCCAATGAAGGTAAGAATGTTTTGAAAAGTAGAATTGGCCAAATGGGAAAAAATATACAAAAATTCACTGAAGCAAAGAGCCCCTTAAAACAGAATTGGCCAACTGGCCAAAGAGGTACAAAAACTCACTGAATAAAATAATTCTTTAAAGTTAGAATTGGGCAAATGGAAGTTAATGACTTTATGAGACATCAAGAAACAATCAAACAAAATAAAAAAATGAAAAAATGGAAGAAAAAGTGAAATATTTCATTGGAAGAATAACTGATCTGTAAAATGGATTTAAGAGAGAGAATTTAAGAACTAGTGGACTACCCAAAAGTCATAGTTAAAAAAGAGCCTAGACATCATCTTTCAAGAAATTATTATGAAAAACTTCCCTGGTATTCTGGAACCAGAGGTTAAAGTAGAAATGGAAAGAATCCATTGTTCACTTCTTAAAAGAGATCTCAAAATGAAAACTTTAAGGAATATAATAGCCAAATTCTAGACCTCCCAGATAAAGGAGAAAATAACATAAGCAGACAAAAAAGAAGCTGTCAGGATGTGGAGTGGAGAAGTCAGGATTAATGAAGATTTAGCAGTTTCTACTTGAAACTGTTTCTACAGAGGGCTTGAAATATGATATTCAAGAGGACAAAAGAGATAATATTACAACCAAGAATCACCCATACAGCAAAACTGAGTCCTTCAGGAAAAAAAAGAATATTCAGGGAAATAGAGGACTTTCAAGTATTCTTTTTTTTTCAAGTATTCTTGATGAAAAGAGCATCTTAGTAGAAAAGTTGACTTTTAAATAAGATGCAAAAAAACATAAAAAAAGTAAACAGGAAAGGGAAATCATAGGAATTTGATTAGATTAAATTGTTTATATTCCTACATGGGAAAATGATATTTATAACTCCTAAAATTCTCATTATTAGGACAGTTGTAAGAAGTATGTAAAGAGAAAAAGAAAAAAAGTATGAGGTGAATCTGATGGTATGATTATATAAAAAAAATAAATTTAAGAAATGAGAAAGAAAAATGTGTTGGGAGAAGGGGAAAGAGAAAGGTAGAGTGAAATAAATTATCTAACACAAAAAAAAAAGACCTGAAGAGATTTTTCAGTGAAGAGAGCACATGGACCTTACTTTCATTGGAATTTTCTCAAAGAGGGAATTGACATAAAAAATCAATTTGGTGTAGAAATCTATCTTACCTTAGAGGAAAGCAGGAATGGGTGGACACTGATAGAAGAGAGTTCAATTTTGAGAGTTAAAAAATCAGAAGCAAAACACTTTTGAGAACTGACAGAGTAAAAAAAAAAGAGAGAGAGAGTAGAATAACAGTGAGAAAATAGGATGGAAGAAAATACATAGTAATCATTACTGAGAAAAAAAATTGTATTGAGTTTCTCTGATAAAGACTTTATTTCTCAAACATAGAAAACTGAGTCAAATTTATAGAAATAAGAGCCATTTCTCAATTCCTAAATAGTCAAAGGGATATGCAAAAGCAATTTTCAGAAAAATCAATCAAAGCATCTATAGTCATATGAAAAAAATGCTCTAAACAGTACTGATAAGAGATGCAAATTAAAACATCTCTGAATTACTACTTCATAATTGTCAGATGGGCTAATAAGACAGAAAAGGAAGATGCAAAATGTTGGAGGCAATGTGGGAAAATTTGTACACTAAAGTACTACTGATGAGATTGTATAGTGATACAACCATTCTAGAGAGCAATTTGGAACTATGGACAAAGGGCTATAAAACCATGCATATCTTTTGGCAGTTTCCCCAAAAGATAAAATATGTGTACAAAAATACTCACAGCAGCTCTTTGTGTGGTAGCAAAGAATTGAAAATCAAGGGGTTGTTCATCAATTGGGGAATGACCTAACAGGTGGCTGCATATGATTTTTATGGAATGCTGTCGTGCTTTAAGAAATGATGAGCATCATGCAGAAAAATATGGGAAGATTTACATGAATTGATGCAAAGTCAAATGTGCAGAACAGCAGAACATTGAACATTGTATGCTGATATATTATGAATAACTAAGCTATTCTCAGCAATACAATGATCCAAAACAATTTTGTAGGACTTATGATGAAAGGTGCTGTCAAACTCCAGAGAAAGAACTGCTAGAGCCTGAATGCAGATCAAAGATGCCTTTTCCTTATTTTTCAAGTTTTTTTTGCATGTTTTCTTTTATAAGTAAGAATGATGTACTTGGAAATGTTTTTTGTATGTCCTCTCATGTATTACCCATGTCAAATTTCCTGCCTTCTCAGCGGGGAGAGGAGGGAAGAGAGAAAAGAATTTGGAGCCCAAAAGTTGAAAATTGTTTTTACATGTAATTGGTAACAATATAATATCTAATGAAAAAAGAAGTGATGCAGGGGAGTGGAAAGAGTGTTCATCATGAAGTCAGGAAAAATCTAGTTTCAACTTTTGGCTATAGCACCTATTAGCTGTGTGATCATGGAATCCTATGGAGTTTTTATTTTATTTGTAAAATTGGGATAATAATAATTTTAATACTTACTTCACAGAGTTGTTACAGGGAATCTAATGAGCCAATGTGCAATGAATTCTTTGCAAACCTTAAAATCTAGGAAGAGACACAAAAATATCTCTCTGGATCTTGACAATCAGGAAAGACTTTTTCAAATGACTAAAACTGATTAAGCTGGCCTATTCTGTTAGCAAGTTCTTTCTTCTTCTTAACCCAATACCTTAAGGTGCCAGTGTTTTCAAGATGTGGCTTGGCGCTGTTTCGAGTTACAGTGCTGATTTAGGCAGTTTTCCATTCCCAATCATCTCTGGCCAAAGTGCTGAAAAATTTTGTGCATTAACTATTTCAGACCATTAGGGGCTCATTTAATGATCAGTCCCTTGGCCTATCTCAGGAAAGAACTAATGATTTCTATGGAAAGAGTACTGAATTTAGAGTCAAGTGACCTTGTTCAATTTCTGACTCTACTATTAACCAGCAAATAAGTTTTCCTCAGTTTCATCATTTGTAAAATGCCAAGGGAAAGGAAAGAAATGAACTAGTTCATCTCTAAGGATCCTTTTAATAGTAAAATTCCATGGTGTGTTTTGCTTTTTCTGTAAATTTGGATTATAAAAACTTCTCAAACCTTAGTGTCACTTAAGCAGGGTACATTTGCATTTGAAAAAAGGATATTGTGAATAAAATACTCTCTGATAGTATGAAGTAAAGATGTTTTTTGAGGAGCAGAGTCTTTTGAAGGCCTTTAAAAAATTTCTTTAAGAAGTACAAGAAGGCATAAATCCGAAGACCCTTGCTTCTGGGATAAGAACTCACTATTTGACAAAAATTGCTGGGAAAGTTGGAAATTAGTATGGCAGAAACTAGGCATTGACACACTTAATACTCTATACCAAGATAAGATCGAAATGGGTTCATGGTTTAGACATAAAGAGTGATACTATAAGCAAATTAGAAGAAGAAAGAATAGTATACCTCTCAGATTTGTGGAAAAGGAAGGAATTTGTGGCAAAAGAAGAACTGGATTACACTATAGAATGCAAAATGGATAATTTTGATTACATTAAGTCAGAGTTTTTGAATAAACAAAACCAATACAGACAAGATTAGAAGGGAAGCAATAGGGGCAACTAGGTGGTGCAGTGGATAGAGCACCAGCCCTGAAGTCAAAAAGACCTGAGTTCAAATGTGACCTCAGATGCTTAACACTTCCTGGCTGTGTGACACTGGACAAGTCACTTAACTCCAGTTGCCTCAAAAAAAAAAAAAAAAAAAAAAAAAAAAAAAAAAAAAAAAAGAGAAGGGAAGCAATAAGTTGGGAAAAATTCAAGGCTTCTGATAAAAGCTTCATTTCTAAAATACATAGAGAATTGACTCAAATTTATAAGAATTCAAGTAATTCTCCAATTGTTTTCTTTTTCATTTTTTCCTTTTTGATCTGATTTTTCTTGTGCAGCATGATAATTGTGGAAATATGTATAGAAGAATTACATGTTTAACATAGATTACTAGCTCTTTAAGGGGGGGTAAGGAGAAGGGAGAGAAAAATTTAGAACACAAGGTTTTATAATGGTAAGTGTTGAAAATTATCTATGCATATGTTTTGAAAATACAAAGCTTTAATAATAAAAAAAAAGAAGTACAAGGAGAAAGGATTCTGAGAATCCAGTAGGTCAAACAATTCCAAGCTCCAGATTTCTCCCACAAACAAAACAAAATTGAGCCAGAGTGAACATAGACTGGTAAAAAACAAAAAAGACTTGGGACACAACAGGAAACAATCTGAAGAAAGATCTTAGGATTCAGGTTTAGCCAGTGTTTAGTATAAATACCTCCAGGCTACCTCCACAGAAATAGCAAGCATGGAGTAATGGGGCTGCCTGAGTTTGGAGGGAGACTCAGTGAAAACCACAGTAACTTTCATATTCTCAGCAGTGTGGGGAGTTAGGGGTCTGAGTCCAGGAAAGCTGAAAGAACTTCTGCTGATTAGGAATGAGAGGCTCAGCTATGCTGAAGAGATGCAGCCCTGGGCAAGAAGAAACTAGCACACTCAGTGAGTGCAAAAAAGTAGGGCTAGTTATTATTGAGCTCAGTCAAAATCAAACTTAAAAATTCAATCAAGAGAGAAATCTATATTATATCTCATCCTTATTAATATTATTTTAGATGCATGTCTTTTTATGTGTAATTATATATGTATACATGTATGTGTGTTTGCATGTATTTATACATGCATGTATACATATATTTATATTTTATTTTATTTTGATTTTCTTTTTCTATTTTGTTTTTTCTTATTTTGCATTTAGTTTCAAATAAATAAATATTAAAAAAGAAATCAGGGTTCAAAAAATTGACTACCTCTAATGACTTCTAATTCTACTTCTAAAAATTTTCTACTTCTGAAAGACCACTGAATCATGGTTAAATGGTCTTATAATCTAAAAAAGACTTAAGAACATCATCCATTTTGATTTCTTCCATAGGACTCTTAAAGAAGATTGTGTAAAACATCATGTCTATGATAGGACCAACCTGGGCAAAATTGTGAAGCAGATAAAGCTTGCTTTGAAGCTCTTCTTTGTAACCTCCTTTCACTTTTCTAGTTCCTCCTTCCTTTACATATGATACCTTCCTAGTTGTCCTAGGAATTCTGCTGTGGCACCATTTATGGAAAAGGAAGTATGGCCCCCAAAAGTTAAGTGATTTGGTTAGGATATTATATGGGATCTCTCTAAGCTCCTTAACACTGCAAGTCTAGGAGAACTTTTGGTTTAGGGAAAAATGGAGTATTATCCATTTTTCATTAGCCATGATTAATTAGCCAAGAACAATAGAGCTCAAGAATTTGAAAGTGGTAGATAGAACAACTTTGACTCTACAAAACATGATAATGATAGCTGTCTAAGAATTATTAAACTCTATTATTTTATTAATGAATATCTTTGGTTTTAATATTTATAAATCTTTTCTCATAGTGTTTCCAAAGAATGATCAGTGTATTATTTCTTGGAAAAGAGATGGTTCTTGGTAAAATCAATAAAGTAGACAAAGTCTATAGGCCTTTCCACTATTTTTGGGTGCTTCTTTATCACTTTCAGTTTCTTCTCTACTTCTATCATCTCATTCACATTATCCCTGTTACCGAACCAGTTGCCAGGTTATGTCCTTTAAATAACAACATGGTGCACTCAACACCTCTCTCTTCCTCCTTGCTCTCACTTAGAAATTTACTGTGCTTGTGTCGTATTCCCTAAGGACCTTGTTGCACATGTGGCAAATATTCTATTCTAGTGAACATGGATATTTATGATATCAGTGACTGTGTCTTAGAGAGCTATTGTATTCATTTCCCCCCATATTATAACATATTTTTAAAAATCAGTTTTCAGTACTTTATCCCAAAGGAGTGACTAAGGTGAGGATTTCTGATAAGTGTAGGATGGAGAAATATTTTTCAGGGGGAAAAGGGAAGTCTTTTGTTGATCTTCAAATCATAACCACTTAGTTTTTATTTAGGATTTTCTCAGATTTTATTTGTAACTCAGCAGATCCCAGAGAATAACATGATTTCTTGCTATTTGTGTTGCCTTATCAGAGTCTGTGTACCACACTGGAGGCAGCAAATAACAAACTCTTTTCAAATGTTTAATAGAATTGTCAAAGTGGCTCTTTCAATAGTACAAGATGTTCTCATCTTCAGCCCTGCCAATGATCCAGAATATTATTAATTGGAAATATTAGACTTAAGACAATTTCACTCTATTGCTTTATTGGGGATCAAACTTAAAAGGTTTGTTCTTATGGTGGAGTGCTCAGAGACTGAGTTAAATGACAGCTCATATGAAGATTTTCAAGATGTAATGAGGATAGTAAAATGCTAACTTGAGAGTAAAGGACTCACCTATAATCTTGAATTACTGAAACAATAGCATTCCACATGGAGGGTACTTGGACACTTCTCCAAGTAGTATTGTACTAAATGTCTTAGTAACTAACTTTGAAACAAGACTTAATTGGAGAAGTTGCAGGGTTTTGTTTTATTAGGAAATAGTTTTTTTTAATGAAACAGTACCACAGGATCATAGATTTAGAATTAGAAGGAATTACACAGAGGTAATTTAGTCCAACTCTCTCATTTTACAGATGTGGAAATTGAGGCCCAGGAAGTTAAGGTACTTGCCCAAGATCATATAAGTAGTTAGCATTAAAGGTAGAATCTGAATTCATTTTCTCTTAGAGCAAAATTTCAACCTAATAGACACAAATAACAAGAATTATTCTTCCATGTCACTGGCTGTGACAAGTTTCTTAACTCTCCTAGTCTACCATCTGACCTCATCATTGAATTGATACTATTCTTTCCAAAGTGACTTATGCTTTCTTATTAGTCAAATCTAATGTTCTTTTCTCCGTCTTCATTCTTCTTGCTCTCTCAGCAGCTGTAGACACCATTGATTCCTTTCTTCTTCTTGATACTCTCTTCTTTCTGGATTTCTATGACATTACTACTCCTCCTTCTGCCTGACTATACTTTCTCAATCTCCCTTGCTAGGTCTTCATCCAGATCCTAATCACCAACCATAGATATCTCAAAGAATTCTGTGCTCGGTTCCCTTTTCTCCCTCTATACTATTTCATTTTTATCATTTTATCATTTCACTATTATCATTTCTATGTTGATATTCTCAAATCTACTTATCCAGTCCTAAGCTCTCTGCTGGCTGACCTCCAGTCTCCCATCTCTTATTAGCTATCGTGAATTGTCTCTTCTGCAGACATCTAAAACCCAAGATGTCCAAAACTGAGCTGATTTTTTAACCCCTAAACTTTTCTTGATTGTAAACTTCCTTGTAACTATCAAGGGCACCATCCTCCTTCTAGACCCCCAGGATTTCATAATCTAAGCTTTATTCCCCAGCTCCTCTTTTTTTCTCCTTCTCCCAACAGCACTCTCATATTACTCTGTGCCAAGTTATGTTGATTTTACCTTTGTTTTATATTGTTTGCCTCCTATAGCTCTGCCACCACTCTGATCAGGCCCTCTGTACCTCATACCTATTCTATTGCAATGGGGTGATGGTGAGTCTGGGGTGATGGTGAGTCTATCTACCTCAAGTCCCACCTCTTTCCAGTCCATCTTCCTGTCAAAATGATCTTTTAAAATCACAAATCTGATCACAGATTTTTTTCTTCAATAAACTCCAAATGGCTCCCTATTGCTTTTAGGGTTAAGTATAAAATTCTCTGGTTCCTAAAACCTTTAATAGCCTCCTTTATCTCCCTTCAGGTCTTCTTACACCTGATATACTGCCAAGTAATCTGTGATCTAGTGACACAAATCTCCTTGCTATTCCTCAAACAATATATTCCATCTCCTTATTTTGGGCATTTTACTGGCTGTCTCATGCCTGGAATTCTCTCTCTCCTTATCTCCACTTTCTGGTTTTCTATCTTTCCCTGCTAAAACCCCATCTTTTGCTAGAAATCTTTCTTCTTAATTCTAGGGCCTTCCCTCTGTGGATTACCTTCACCTTATTCTTTATGAATCTTGTTTGAATGTACTTGCTTTCATATCATCTCTCTTTAGTCTGACAACTTATTGAGAAAAGGGACTGATTTTTGCCCCTTTTGTATCCCCAGTATTTAGTACAGTAACTATTACAGGCATACTACTGGCATAATTGACACTTAGTAAATATTTATTGATTGATTTACTTACTGAGATGTCCTGAGTTTTTCCATGCTAGATCTGGTTACTTCTCAATTCCCAAAGTCTAATTCTCTTCTAAGTTCTGATTGTGAATTTCTGCTAACTCTGGTATTTTCTTTATAACCATCAGATCCAGAGGCTTGCACCCTACCTGTGTGATCTCACTGAGAAGCTTCCAGTTTATCTTCCTATTATTAGTCCCTTTTCCAATTGTCTGTGGATTTCTGGCTGACTTTTTGATTAGTTCTAGGGTAGATGAATTCACTTAGTATAGTTTCTTATTGGATTTCTTTATTTGTTTTGCTGGGATTATGAGTTATTTTCTGGAGTAGCTGGAGGTGGGGGGTATGCTTAGAGCTGAGTTGCCTGCCTTTATTCAGTCAACTTCACTGGCAGTCCACAGATTGATTTTTATGTTACATTTTGCATGGGATCCATGTTGTAGCCTAAATGACTTCCTTTTGTACACTACATCACTTCCTACCTCTATGTCTTTGCAAGACCATTACCCATACTTGTAATGTTCTCTCTCCTCAAATCAGCACAATGCACCATTTCCTGAAAAAGGCCTTTCCTACTCTCCTCCAGTTGCTAGGTTACAGCTCTTTCCCCTCACCCCACAAATTATATTTATTTTGTATTCCCTTATCTGTGTACATATTGTTCTGTCTCCTTTTCCCCTCCCCCAGATTAGATTATTTGAGGATTGGGATGGTTTCTTCTTTATTTTGATAGCCCAAACACCCAGAATCCACCCTGTTATATAATAGGTGCTTAATAAATGCTTTTTGAGTTTAATTTTAAATATTAAATTCTTATGACAGAAGCTTATACTATATAGTTTATATATCTTTGTATAACCACATATTTTGTAAAACTATATTTTATGATCTATATGTTGAGTATTTTCCCAGAGAAATAATGATTTATGAAGTATCTTTACAGAATTGTTTTTGGCCACTGTTTCCAAAGAAGAAATCTTGAAATTATTCAAACTTTAAATATGATACTTACAAAATCATCCTCAGGGTTTTAGCTATTTTTCATTTTCTTTAGAATTATTTCCTCTATTTTGCTACAGGATATTTTATATGACTAAGCTATTGGGATTCTCTTACCTCATCTTCATGATTTATCTTACAAATAGATCTTGATCATTCTGGAATACTTCTCAGATATTTTCAAGGTTTGATTTAATGAGATGTCATTTGACTAATGCCTTCAATTAGAAATTTATCCATTCTCTAGACTAAGAAAAGTGAAAAGCACAAAATAAGAGATAAAGTATTAGGGAAAGAAGAGATTCCTTTTTTTTTTTAAAAGATGTTTAATTTCTTTTGTTTTTACATCTCCTAGAGTTCCTTTATATCCTTCCCCTTCCCAGAAAAATCATCTTTTCTACCAGTTTTTATAAAAGAAAAATATAAGGGCAGCTTGATGAAACAGTAGATAAGATACTAGCTAAGTCTT
This sequence comes from Antechinus flavipes, assembly GCF_016432865.1. NCBI lineage: Eukaryota > Metazoa > Chordata > Mammalia > Dasyuromorphia > Dasyuridae > Antechinus > Antechinus flavipes. The sequence goes on along the minus strand of NC_067398.1, from coordinate 125,368,667 downwards.
AGAATCAGGAGGACCTCAGTTCAAATCCAGCCTCATTCTGAGTAAGTCACAACTCCAATTAGGGTAAAAATAAAACAAGAAAAAATAACAGGAAGGAGAAAAAAAATTTCTGCAAAACTAATTAACATATATGTAATGTTCCATAGCCCCACTCTTTGCCTTCACCTCTGTAAAGAGGAGTTTTCCTCTCGTATTTCAAGCAGATACTTCATAAGTGCCCATCAAACCACAGAATTCTTTAGTTAGAAGGGACCATACTGATCATGCAAGTCAAAGTAATTTGCCCACAATAATAATGTCAGAGGTACACAATATTTAAAAAGATACAAGAGATTTTCTGGGTAATTAAATCATTTTGTTAATAAGCCCAAAAGGTTATTAATAAAAGGATAGTTATTTGGCCATCTCTCTTATACCAAAGACCCCTTATGGCAGTGGGGTTTCAGTTTATATGCCTTTCAAAGAGGAAGTGTTCCTGAAGGATGCTTAATTATTTCTGAGTTAACACAAAGGGAAGTGGGCTATCTTGGGATATGTGACTTAGGTCACTCAAATCATGGTCAAAGAGATGTCAGTTTTCATATCATCTGTCTTGATAATTGGGAGAATCAATATTTTCCCAGGACCTGTCTGAGTAAACACAATGAACAGGAATACACCCATTAGACTAAACTTAAAAATTTCTTTTATTATCTGATTGGATCTTGGCCTAAGTAAATCTCTAAGAGAACTTTCCTAAACTGGTTGATTTCTGGTTGAGGAAGTTTAAAAGGGGACTAAATCTTGGTCTTAATATAGTAGTTATTGAATGTAAGAGAGAAACATTCATTTCTCATAGGTAAGTCTCAGATCAAGTACTGATGACTCCCAGTTCAACGCTTTTTATTTTTATCTATTAGAAAAAGTACAAATGTAGATACTAACTTATTTCCATATATAAATAGAATTTTCTGAATTGTTGCCTTGTTGATTTTTAAAAATCAGGCAATAAGCATTTTTCTTATCTATGACACCAGACCTTTCAAACATTAGCAGATTTACACTTTATTGGTGAAAAACAACGCTTTCTTTATGTATATTTCTGACAGTGTCTTTTATATTTCATCCTCATCTTTAAAAATGCTAGTCTAGGGCCTCAGTAGAATCTATGGGGATTGGCATTCAAATAGCAAAACTGGAACTTTATTGGCAGAGATGCTCAGGTTGTTCAATGAGTAGAATTCAAATTGCCTCAGTTAGGAAGAGAGACTAAACTGTCACAGGGAAGGATGGTAGTGAAATTGTGCTTTTATAAATTCTAACAGATCTTCTGGTTACAGAAAAAAGAAATTTGAATCTCTACTCTTTCACCCTTTTTAAATCTATGATTACTATCCTTTCTAGGGACAAGTATAGAAATTATTTGTTCTTTTAATCTAGTCTTGATATTTTGATTCTGGTAAGCAGTTTGCATAATATATTGTACAGGTGTAAAGGTCCCATTCTCCCTCCCCCCCCCCCCCCCGTTGCCTTTTACCCACAGTCACTTATCTATTTATTTAGTAACAGTTTGTCCAATATACATATATAATATACACAAGTATAAAATTGTACTTAGTACAATTATAGGATTATAGCGAGGATTACAGAACACAAGAGTTAATACTAAGTCATTCCCATATTCCTTCTAGTCCAGATTTTTGTCTCTGATATTAACTTCAAGGAATATATTGAGGGGAAAGAAAGGTTTTTCCCGAGGTCAACTTTAATGAAGGAAGAAAACAAACATTTATTAAGTGCCTATATGTGCTAAGAAAAGTGTGTAGCATGTTAAAAATATTATCTAATTTGATCCTCACAATAACAATCCTCACAATAATACCTGAGAAGTGCTATTATTACTCCCATTTTATAGTTGAGGAAACTAAGACGAAGGAAATTTAAATGCTTTACTCACGGTTGCATAGCTCCTAAATGGCTGAGGCTTGATTGAACTCAGATCTTTCTGACTCCAGGTCCAGCACTCTAGGATAATGGTATCAAACTCAAATGGTGGTCACTAAATTGCACATAACTAGGAGGCATAGTGGATAAATTGCCTGACTTGAAGTCAGGAAGAATCCTTTCCCTGAGTTCAAATCTGGCCTCAGACACTTACTAGCTGTGCGATCCTCACTAAGTTGCTTAACCCTGCTTGCCTCAGTTTTCTATGTGTAAAGTGAGCTGGCAAACAACTACAGATAGTATCTTTGCTAAGAAAATCTCAAATTGCATAACTGACCAAAAATGTACATAATAATTCCTTTGAGCCAGATATTGACTTAATTTTAAAATGTAATATTATCTATGTTTTATTGTATTTTTATTTTGTCTAATATTTCTTTACATTTTGATCTGTTTCAGGCTGCAGTCAGGAGTGCTGGGTGCTGTATATGATCTGTTAGCTATAGTTTGGCAGTACAGTTCTAGGATATTCTTCAAACATCTTAATTTCCTTCAACCCTCCCCACCCCCTGCCTTTTAAGTATCTATCATTAATTAATTTATATTGATTTTTGTTATCACTAATCAGTGTGGCACCATCAGCACTGAGTGGTTGAAATATACTATAGCTTTTTGGCCAATAAATAGCCTTGATTGCATCATAAAAATGTTTTGAATTGACACTATCAGCATAAAACTGAATTCCATCTGCCTTATTACTAAGCCATGAATCCTGCATCTAAGTTTTGATTGTACTTTTGATGGAATTGAACACTATCTTAGAGATAGATGAACTATTCTGCTGGTATACCTGTGGAGCTCTTGGTTTTCATGTAGCAGCTTCTAAATTTCCCCATCATTTTCATCAAACTAATCTTGATGTTTGTGAACTTTCTGAACCAGATGAGCAAATGCAGTGTTGTATACCAAATCTCTAAAAGTTGCCCACTCCTTTTCTGCTCCATTGTTGCCAACTATATTTTGTTTCAATTTACTCTCCACAATGTCAACAAAGTGTTTCCTCTCAGAGAAGTATCCTTTCCAGGAATGTTCACATTGATAATGAGATTGACACATGCATTTCCAGAACTAGCTCAGTGTCTGGGAGGCTTGGAAGGAAAGTGTGGAAGAAAACTACCAAATTGAAGTCATACAGGCATTGGGCTGACTTTATTGTTATATGCTGGTATACCAGCGCCATGCCAGGAAAATGAATTGCTTCCATTTGAATTGTCTTAGGAAGATTCTGAAGACCATTTGGCAGGATCAGATATCAAACACTGAGGTCTTTTTTTGAACTAAATTACAAAGCATTCTAATTCTACTGCAGAGAGCACAACTCCATTGGATTGGTTATATTGTTCAAATGCCAAATATACACTTGCCAAAAAGACTATTTTATGGAGAACTTATACAGTGAAGGACACTCTCAATGTCTTTCTTGAGAACTTTAGAATTGATGTGGGAGACTCTAGTACAGTTCTGCCTAGCACAGCATGCTCTTATCAGAGAAGGTGCTGTACTCTATGAGAAAAGCAGAATTAAACTAACTCAGAAGAAATGCAAGATGCTCAAAGTCAGAGAAGCCACCCCACGTGTTCATAGAGACTATTTGTGTCTGACTTGTGGCTGAGCATTCCAAGCTTGTATTGGTCTGATCACCATACTCAGACACTCTGTAACTTGACTCTAACTTAGTGATGTTATTTTGGTCCTCTTCAGGAATGATGGACAACAACCAACCAACCATTAACTTCTATTAAATTTGTTTTTATTTTCAGTCTTTGATAACTCACTATTTAATAGAATTTAATAAAATAGAATATTCGGTAGAATATTTACTTTATTGTTTTATTGTATTGAGTTTCTATTTTTAGTGAACTTTAGAGCACAGGATGTTTTTATTCAAATCAAGCTTATATAAAATTTAATTAGATCTTCTATTGGCTATAGTTTTTTTCTGAATAGTCAATTTAATTCAATTTGTCTTAGCTCAACAACATTTAATATTAACAGCTGCCATGTATATAGCTCTTTAAGTTGTTCTGAGTGCTTTATTTATATTATCTTCGTGTCAAGAGTACTACGTAGGTCCCAAGGATGATGCAGAACTTAGATCAGACATAATCCCTATTCTTTTTATTTATTTTTTTCTCTTCAACTACTTTTGTTGCATTTTAAGTTTGAACTGTCTTCCTTTCTTTTTCTCTTGTACTAGAGAAAGCTACTTACTGATGCAGATTTGTATTTATCCCTAAACCCTCACTATGTGTACTTTCATTTCTCAGTTCTTTTTTCTGGAAATATGTAGCATCTTTCTTTGTAGGTCCTTTATAGTTAATTTAAATATTTTTAATATATTTAGTTGTTCAAAATTATTCTTTGAACAATATTGCTGATTCAATGCTCTTTGGTTTTGCTCACTTCACTTTTATTTATTTCTTTAGAGTCTTTTCATGTTTTTCTAAAATCAAATAACTCATCATTTCTTACAGTGCAGTAATATTTCATTACCACAACTTGTTTAGCCATTCTCCAATTAATGGGTATCTCCTCAATTTCCAGTTCTTTGCCACCATAAAAAGAATGGCTATACTTAATATAAAAATTCATTTTTTTTCTTTTCTGATCATGTTGGGAAAAAGATCTAATACACTATTTGATTAAAAAAATTATTGGGAAAACTGGAAAGCAACCTGACATACTAGCACAATACTTTATACTTTTATTAAGATAAAGTCCAAATAGATACATGATCTAGATATAAAGAGTGATACCATAAGAAAGCTAGAAGAACATAGAACACATTACCTATAAGATTTCTGGGTATTTCTGGGTCAAATGATATACACATAATTTTATAATTCTTTGGGCATCATTCCAGATTGCTCTCCAAAATGACTGAATTAGTTCACAGTTCCACTAACAATGTATTAATGTCCCAATTTTTCCATTTCCCCTCCAACATTTATAATTTTCCACTTTTATCATTTTAGCCAATATGATAAGGTGTGAGATGATGTCTCAAAGTTATTTTAATTTGTGTTTCTGTAGTCAATAATGGTTTGAAAATTTTTTCATATGATTAGATATAGTTTTGATTTTTCTTTGAAAAATTGCTAGTATTCTTTGATAAAAATTATCAGTTGAGGAATGACATATTGAAATCTATTGACAAAGTTCTTTATATATTTGACATGCGAGACTTTATCTGAGACATCATTTATGAAAATCTCTCCCTCCCCACAATTTTCTGATTTCCATCTAAATCTTGGCCACATTGATTTTATTTGTTAAAAATTTCTTAATTTAATGTAAAAATATCCATTTTATATCTTGCAGTGTTTTCTTTCTATTTATTTATAAATTCTTCTGTCTTGAAATCTGATAGGTAATACGTTCCATGTTCTAGTTTTCTTATGATATCTCCCTCATATATCCATTTGGACTTTATCTTAGTAAAAGGTATATAAGGTATTAATCTATTCTGCCAGATTGCTTTCCAGTTTTCCTAATAATTTTTTAGCCAAATAGTATATTCTTAGACAAGAATTTAGATAAATCTTTACTTTTTTCAAAACAAAGTTACTATAATCATTTACTGTTGTATATTTATTCTGTTCCACTGATTTACCTTTCTATTTCTTAGCCAGTGCCAGTTTTGATAATTATTGCTTTATAATAATTTATGATATGTTACTGTTAAACCTTCTTTATATTTTTCATTAATTCAATTGATATTCTTGACTTTTTGTTCTTACAAATGAATGTTGTTATTTTTTTCAGCTCCATGAAATATTTTTTGGTAGTTTAATTGGAATGGCATTGGATAAATAGATTAACGGAGTCAGAAGGAGTCAGAAAATTGTGATTCCTTTCCTGGCTTTCCCACTTATTGGACATGATAAACATGCAGGGAAGGTGGGTGAGCAATTACTATGATTGATTCTTCTGCCTTTCAGTGGAACAAATCTTTGCAGAAGGACTAATGGTAATGTTTTACACTGGGATGTGATGATATACCTGACTATACTCTATATTGTTTATGTTAGTCTTGGGATGCTTAGGTTAGTCACTTGACCTCTCTGAGACTCAATTTCTTCTTCTGTCAAATGAAATGGATGGTATTTATACTATAGTTATCCTTTCCACATTGCATCTTTCCCCAGTGCAATTTCAATTTATCATAGATTGGCATAAGAAATTAAATAGGAATTTTTGGGGAGTTTTACAGAAGCCAACATGTGAAGGCCAGCAGATAGCACAAAATCTATAACCAAATATCTTAATCCAAATCTTACAATAAAGGACTCTAAACATCCCATAAAAGAAAAAAAATTACCTTCTCTGGTATGATGGGAGGGCCAAAAATTTTTATAAAAATTTTCCAGTTCGTGGAGGCACTGCACCCATGACTCCAGAAATATATTGGAAGAAAAACTGTATCTATCTCTTGGTATTATTGTAAGAACTTAATGGTATATCTATAAAATGCTTTGTAAACATTAAGTACTATAGAAATATGTGTTATAATATACACACAAATATTAGATATTAGATGGAAATAAATATATTTAATAATATAAATATTAGATGTAAAGATTTTTTAATTAACTAAAACTTATCTTTTCTCCCTCTTACCTTCTCCAACATATCCAATTGAAACAAATAAAAATAAAACCCTTGTGACTATGACTTGATTGCATGATCTTACAAGATTCCTACATTAGCAATGTAAAATATACATGTCTTATTCTGCTTTTTCTTGAGTCTATCACTCCTCCGTGGGGAAATGGGTAGTGTTTCATTACAGATCATCTGCAATTACAACTCTGTCTCCAGTGAATGGTTTCAGTTGAAGTTCTCTAACTCTTTTGTCTCTTTCTTAAATGGTGGCAACATGAACTCTATACAACATATGTCATCTTTATACAAAGCTACCATAAGGGTTTTGTTATTATTGATTTATTTTTTCTTTTCCAGTATTATTTCTTGTACAACTGAATAGTTTGTTGACCTTTCTGGTTATAGTATCATATTAAACTATTTCCCTCAAAGAAGTGAAATGTTTTGTTTTTATTTTGATATGAGTATATGTAGAGTTGATTAGAAACAAAAGTTGGAATTCTTTTAGTTCAAATATTCTAATTTTTTTTGGTGTCATGGACCACTTTGGCAGCCTAGTGAAGCTTATCAGTTCTTTCACAGAATTGTTTTTGAATGCAAGAAATCAAATATGAAGGATCATAAAAGAAGCCAATTATATTGCAACATGGTTATCAAAATATGAGGGTGGAAGGGGAAGGGAACAGAGTTATAAAACAGCTATGATGTGCAAGGGTCTATACTGAGGGTATTTATTCCCTTCTACCCCTTTAACAAACATTATTCATTTAGTCTTCACAACAACCCTTTATGATTATTTTAAGCTGAGATAAACAGAAATTAAATAACTTGCTCAGTTCAGATAACTTCTAAGCATCTAAGGTTGGATTTGAACTCACCTTAGCACTGTATTGGCTGCACTCTCTGTGTCTCTGTTGCTCTTTTTCCTTCTCCCTCTTTTTCATATACATTCACATATGTAAATGCATATGCATCTTCGCATGTTTACATATATTAATGTGCATGCATGTATTTGTGAATACCTTTAGATTTATATAAAGATTTTTAAAAAAACATACATATTTATAGATGACTTCCCAAGGCAAGCCTTAGCATGAAAAAACCTGTATAATGAGGGTAAATCTGGGAAAGAAGACATAAACTAGAGATTCAAGTTTAGATGTTATCACATAATTTTTCTGAAAGAAACTTGTTCTTACAAAGTTGTATCAGTTACAAGAAATGGAATGACTTCAAACAGTTTAACTCCTACATAATAATAGCATCTGCTTCATCAAACCTACCAATGCAGAAAATTTCTCTAGTCTTTCCTTTTAAGTTTTTTTTCACTAAATAATAACATAGAAAATCTGGATTCCAGATTTTCTGACCATTTTCTGACTACTGACCATGACATTGGCCATGGCCTTTAAAAGTTGTTTCTTTTTAGAGCTAAAAAATATTCATTGCTTTATTTTTATTTGAACAGAATGAAAATATTATATAAAATATAACATTCTGAACAATTTTTCTAATTCAACCTAAAACATAGACCATCCATGGTGATTTGATCACAAACTGTATTTTATTTCATTCTTATTTCTTTTAATGTAGAAATAATTAAACAAATATGAATTTATAACTACTGCATACAAAACCTTATGTCAGCTGCTAGGAACAGCAGGATAAAGTTAGGCATAGTTCCTTCCTTAATGTAGTTTACAATTTAATAGGCAGTTAGGTGGCATTAGACTTGGAGTTAAGAAGACTTGAGTTCAAATCTGTCCTCAAACAGTAGTTGCTTGATCTTGGGCAAATTACTTAACTGTTGACTGCCTCAGTTTCCTTATTTGTAAAATGGGAATTTTAAAATTATTTTTATTATGTTATTATTATAGCATCTATTTTTAGAGTTGTTAGAATCAAATGAGATCGTATTTATAAAATGCTTTACAAACTTTAAAGTGCTATACAAATGAAAGCTATTATTATTATTTGAAAAGATATGAATTATATACAAATAAGTATAATATTGGGCAGAAAATTAAACTGTCAAGAAGAATCCAGACAAAGTGCAGTTAAAATGTGATTTTATTTATCAGAAGTGTTAGAAATAAAGATAGAATAGAAGGGGAAGGGTACCAAGAAAATCTTCCTGGGAAGTGGCGGGGAGGTAATTCCTGAATTATACTCATGTAGAAGAGAGAGATGGAACAGCTGGATAACCATAGAGATTGTGCATTCCAGGAAAGGAGAGAAGAAAGATTAGAATTGTTCTTAGCACCAGAAAGCAAAATGAGGCACATTGGGTAGGAGTTGTAGAGTGTCGGATTGCATATAAGAGCAATTTTTGTGCCACTTAAAGCTGTCCAATAATATACTGGTTTATCTTGGGTTGTCCAGTACTATAAATACTATGAAGGCTAGATTCTGTGCTAGGAAAGGAGAGGGGATTATTGTTCAAGTATAAGTTGATCTTGGCCTCTGAGATTCCTTACAACTCTAGAATCTTTAAATCCACAATTCCATGAAAGCATGAATCAAGAGGACAGTGATCTAGGAAGAGGCAAAATGAAGATGGAGCCTGTGAATAATCCAGATTCTTTCTCTATATAATGGGGACAGTGATATCTGCCTCTACCTACCTCCTAGGTAAATTATGAAATAATATGTGTGAAAGTACCATGTGTTCTTGGCAGGAAATCTGGTGAAGAAATCCTCAGTGTTTTGTTTTGTTTTTGTTGTTGTTGTTATCTTACTCAATAATATGATAGGGGGGCATACAACAACAAAAGAACAAGGTGACATACTACAGTTATTTCAGAGAGAGTAATTATTTTTTATTGCTCCAGGAGCTTCTAACATTTATGATTCTCACTATCCATCATAAGATAATGATGCCTTTGTGCTTGTGTCTTTCCTTTTCTTCTTTTCTGGGAACTTTGCCTTTTTAGAAGAGGGGGAAAAAGCCCATAAAGTATTTCTGGCATGAGTTATTAAGGGAGAGGCTTAGCAAGTCTGAATTTGTGTGCACTTATTTGGCATCTATAGCTTAGCAATTAAAAAAAAATCTATCTGAGAGTTTTCATGACAAAACTACACCTACAGAAACATTCCTGGGTGTTTCTCTCAGAATACAAAATAGCTCTGAAGGTCCATAAAAACTGTTGCTCTTAATAATGTATCACAACAAATACTTCTCTCAGATTGAATTAACTCCAAATGATTGGTTTTGAATATTGGCATAAATGCATAGGTTCCACATTCATTTTCTCATTATTATTTTTCTTATTATTAGGAATCTCAACAAAGATTTTGGATAAATGAATAAATTGATTTTTTTAAGGCAGTTACACACAGGCCTTTGCAAAGTTATAGAAACCTTATGTTGGCATATGTGTCTATAGTAACCTCATTTTATCATACTTCAAGAGACTGGAATGGGGTGAAGAAGCATTCACTGCTGCTTCTACTTTTACTATCTTTAGAGTTACTAATCTTGGCTCCAGAGAAGCAGTATAGTACAACAAGGAAAAAACCAATAAAAAACAGCAGTTATGAAGCCAAAGGATTTAGGTCCTACTCTTGGTATTTGCTCTCTGTAACTTTGGGAAAATCACTTAACCTTTATGTTTCATTTTCCTCATTTTTAAAGTGAAAAGATCAGATTTATGTCCTCTGAGGTCCCTTCTAACTTTAGAATTATTATTCTATGATACATCATCCACTTGCTTTGATTATACTTACTACCATTCTTCCCTCTCCATTATCCTGTTCTATCTTTCCTAATATCACTTTTGTGAACTATTGCTATGACTTAGCTCAGTTTCCATTTCTTCTGTGAAGGCTTCTCTGGAGAAAGATTTCTTTTTCATCTGCCCATTCCATTAGGTATAGGTTTTATTTTTACACTATCTATATTGCTCCCTCTTTCTAAGAAGTAACAAAGTAAAATAGTCAAGTAAAATTAATAGTACAATGACCTTATTTGAAATTGTATTCAGCATTTCACATCCATAATACCCACTATAAAAAATATAAATTCACAGAAATTTATTTTTTCTCTCTTCTATATACTCCATTAAAAATAAAAGAAAAACAAAATTCTTGCAGCAAATATGAATAGTCAAGTAAAACAAATTCCCTTAATGGCCATACATAAGGACACAAACATGTGTGTGTGTATCCATATACACATATGTGCATAACAATATTGGTATATATATGTAAGTTTGTATAAGAAATATATTTGCAACACACATATGTATATGTATGTCATATATGTTTCAATCTGTACTCTAAGTCCTATCAAGGATAACATTTTTCATCATCAGTCTTTAGGTACTATGATGAAGATAATCATCATTTGAGCAAACCAATATTCTGGCCACTAATTATTGTCAAGCATAATGGCTTCTTTGTAATGTAGAAATGCAGTCTCTCGAATAAAATGGCAGAGTTGTTGCTTTGGCTTTTCTCACATGTGCTAATGGGAGGCGATGGTTCCCTCTGACTTTGTACTTTCTATGTTGTTAATTGGAATTCTAAATTCACAGTCAAACAAATTGAAGCTTGAACTTTTCCTGGTAGCTATAGATTAAAAATTAGCACGTGACCTTGTTGCCCATATTCTTGTGGGGAAAAAAGTCTATGAGGAGAAGAGGAGAGGGAAGAATCTGTCAGTAAAAACAACTTTCTATTCATTCTAAGTATTTGTACCCTTAGGACTGTAATCTTGTCTTTCCTGCATGCTACACTTAATGGGAAGACATAGCCTATTGCATTTGACTATTAATATTTAAGGCTCATTTTGCCTACATTGTTAATGCAACTGGGAGACACTGAGATGCAAGCATTTCATTCAGTAAAGAAGTCAGTTTGCTAAGGCAAAATTTATTATTACAATGATTATCACATTAAATTATTAAGAGACTATTAGAGCCTAGGACTGGTTACCAGCATCTCTTTCCCTGAGGCAGGATGGAAGGACTGTCAGTGTTTGATGAGGGTAGATGACTATGATTTTTAGCCTGAACTGGGAGGCCTTAGATAGAAGAGAAGGTGTATGGGGGGAGATGGAGAGGAAAAGGGAAGCCAGACAATTCAATTAAAGAATAACAGGAACAGATCAAATATGCTGCTGGAAGAAATTAACTAAATTACTATGATGACTCTAGCCCATTCAAGAATGTGGGAAGGAATATGTCTGTATTTTCCTTATTCTAGAATTGCAACAATGCTCTAGTTTGGTTCCTTTTTTTTTTTCCGTCCTGAAAAAAGAAAACTAGAATGCTTTCCTAAAAGCTAATAGAACAGAATGATTATTCCAGGAAAACCTTGCCTGGCATTTCCTTATCTAATAAAATATATATTTTCTTTTATTTTGAATTTCATTTATATTTGAGCCCCATCTTATAAAAAGATCATTGCTTTAGTAAATATAAGAGAATGAGTTGGCAATACTGTTTCCTATTTGCCTTTTAAGCCTTAGTATCTGTGGCTTTGGCTATAACTAAACTGACAAGGAAATGAAGTTTCCCCTGTTCTATCTTTTTGATGATATTATGCTAGTTGCATGAAGCATCAGAACATTAAGAAAATGCTGAATAAACAAAATCTACATGAGTGACAGTGGCCCACAGGCCTGCCACAGGGTTAGGCTATTTAGAAAACCCACTTCAAGTACCCCAGTGACCATTAATTCTCCCTGGGGAGTCTTGCTGGAGGAAGAGGGAATTATGCCATGGTTGTCTGCACAGGCAGGGGTGTCTCAATCCTGATATAAGCAATAAATTACAGTAGAGGGAAGATGGATCCAAAACAGAACCTTAGGCCTTCCCTGTGGGCATGTAGGGTAGGAGAGAGGCCATATTGATCCTTGGGCCTGTCCCAGGAAGACAGAGACTAACCATTGGACTTTTGCAAGTTTCTTTTAATAGTTTCAAAATTTTCCATGAAATAAAGATTAAACTTTTTTATACCATCATTTTACATACATTGTTGTGGAATAATGGGTTTTAGAACACTAATCTCCAAGGAATTAAAAAATGAGTGTTACTAAGAGGCCATGGTGGGTGTAATCAGACTGAAAAACAAAATGTAAACAAAAAGATGGTCTGGTTATTTAGTGAGAGGAATGGATAAATTAATAGATAACTTGTTCCCTACTTTGGTGTCCTTCTGGCATAAAAATAAGTTTACAAAGATTTCCAGCCTATTGGGCAGGTCATTCGATTATGAATTTATGGGCGAAAATGAACAAGATTTACACAAGATTGGGCAGCTATTTGCATTGTTAGAAATATTCTTAGTGAAATGATCACTGATCTATTGGTGTAGTTGAGTATTAATGGGAGGGGAAAATTTTTGAATGCCTCTACTTTTTTTAGGGAAATCTGTTGATAGAAAAAGAAAGACTCTTTCTAAAGATCTTTAGAATCTTTAAACTCCTAAATCTATTAGAACTGGAAGATAACTCCAAAGGTCAACTATTCCAATTTACCCCTGAAAAGGAACTGCTTTTACTACATTTCTTACATGCAATCACTTAGCTTCTATTTGAAGACCTTCAAAGATTAGTATTTCACTATTTTGGACTGAAAATCAGGAAGGCTAATCTTCTAGAGTTTAAATCTGGCCTCAGACATTTATTAGATATGTGACCCTAAGCAAGTTATTTAATCCTGTTCATCTCAGTTTCCTCTACAAAATGAGCTGGAGAAGGAAATGATAAACCATTCCATTATCTTTGCCAAGAAAACTGCAACCGGGGTCTTGAAGACTTGAATATGACTGAAACAAGTGAACAATAACATCTTTTGAGAGAGCTTTCTCCTTTTGGTCAATTCTACTTCTAGGAGGTTTTTCCTCGTGTCAACAATGGTACAATTGAAAAAGGTAGAAGGGTTTGAATTCTAACTATGTATTACAATGTTTATGAAGTCAGCCAAATCATTTAGATTTCCTTTTCTGCTATTTTTTAAATTTTAATTTAGTTCACTTCAATAAACATTAAGTTCATAATAAGTGTCAGGCACTATGCTAAGTGCTAGAGATACAAAAAGAAAAAACGAACTTTTCTGCCCTGAAGGAGCTCACAATCTAATTGTTTTACAAGATATCTTTAATGGTGCCAGTAAATGTTTAACTACAGTCTCTTTAGGGAAAAAAAATATGGGCTAACATCCTTTTAAATTTAATCTGCATAGTTAACATTTTCCATCACTTTTCACAGTCTAGAAATCAAACAAATAATACATCAATCTCTGATTTATAGCATTTTCTTATTTCTGAGTTGTAAATGCTCAAACTAAAAATGTAATGATCAGTTCTATTGATATTGTTTGATTTGGCTCAAGCACACTTGGCTTTTTACCTGTAAACTTCAAGGTAGCAAGTTAAGCTGCCTTTCACAAATTCTGTTCATTGTTGCTAATAGCCTCTGGCCTCAAGCAGAAAAAGTTTAGTCTCATTTCCAAAGGAAAAGCTTTCAGATATTTGGAGGCAATTGCCATATCCCCCTAGTCTTCTCTCCTCCAAGTTAAACTTTCCCCAGTTCATTTGTGCCATCCTTTGTTTAGATTTTTTTCAATAAAAGAGAGGACACTCAGAGCTGGATGAGTTATGAAAAGTCTTATGTATAAGGTAGTACATAAGCTGAGATTTGAAAGAAAGAAGGGATTCTAGGCAGTGGGGTCCAGGAGGAACTGCCTTCCACATGTGAGGAAAGGTTAGTGTAAAGATATAGAGAGGAGCAAGCAAATGTGTAAGAAATAGCAAGAAGGATGCAAAGGGGACAAAGTGGAATAAGGTATAAAAAACTGGAAAGGTAGGTGAAGGCCAGGTTGTGAAGGATTTTGAAGGCAAACATCAGAGTTCATATTTGATTCTAGAGAGCCTAATTTAGAGTTTATTAAGTAGGGGAATGCCTAGGTCAGACCTGCATTTTAAAGTCATTTTGGCAGCTGTGGGGAGGACAAATTGAAGATGGGAGAGATTTGAAGAAAGACCACCAATTATGGGCTTATTGCAATACTCCATGTGAAAAGTTATGAAAATCTCAACTAAAATGGTAGTTTCATGAATAGAATAGGACATAGTAGGGAAAAATGTGGAGGTAGAAATGGTAAGATCTGGTGATTGAATGCTGAAGGCAGGGGAATGAAGTAGAGTGAAGTTGAAAATAATGCTGAGATTATAAAATTGGGTAAATTCAATGAATAAGATGCTCTAGACAGAGGGAAGCTTGGAAGAGAGGTGGGTTTTGCTGGGAAAAAAAAGAATTGTTCATCATGCTGATGAAATTACAGATCTGAACCAAAAAATACAATTATACCTGTATTTTAATTTAGAAAGTCTTGGGTCTGTAATATACTTTTTATTTTAATATTGTTTCACTGGTAAAAATGATATGTTTTGTGGCAATTTTCTTTATGATATATTTTTAGTAGAATATTGTAGTGAAAATAGTAACTTGCATTGTTACAGTACTTGAAAATTTGCAAATTTGAATTTTGTGAGAGTATTATGTCCACTTTTCACTGAAGGAAAATGGAACCCTGGTTTCCTGATTCCAAATGTTGTGCTTTATTCATTTTACTTACTATCTCTACTTTTATATTTATATTAATATCTTTTTATTGGTATCCCCTATACCTCTATTTAAGGCATCTATAAGCTTGAAAAGGAGAGAAACTGAGTCTGAGCTAAACTTTTAATGATCTACAGACCCTAGCATGCCACTGAGATGTCTATATTTAGCAAATGAGTTATTGGACTAAATCATATCTTTATCTATCAATTTTCTCTCCATATTTATCTCCCCCCCCATTTATAATGCTAAGGCATAATTGTGAAAGTACCTGAGGATTTTTACATGTAAGCTCACTCAAAGTCATTTCAGATTCAAGGCACATTTTGGGCCAGTCTCTATTCAAAACTGCAGAAAACAAGTATTTGATGATGTTCTTTTTTTATCAGACAAATCAGAGGACACATTAGGTTCAAAGAGAAAGGAATTTAATTAGGAAGAAGATAAACAAGAAAAAAAATCCTTCTCTCTACCCACAGGATACAGATTGTCACAAATTCCCATACCATCAGTAGGAGAGAGAACATATATGACCAGGGGGTATGTGTAGGAGAGGGTTTACACATAGAGAACAAATGTAGCCAGGGCAACTTATATTTTTTATCCTATGTCCCACCTGGATCCTTTCTTTGCCTCTATTTCTTGTTTTTTCACTACAGGCTATTGATGTTCTTTGCTGGGTTATTTCCTCTGCTGAAGTACCACATGCTACTCTTCTGTGAGATTATCTTTGCTGGATCTCTGCTGAATTGCCTACTGGTGCTTCTGCACTGTATTGCTTTTGTATTCCATTTTCTGTTTTTTCTGCTAAATTGTGTATTATTTGCAGCATTTTCCACTCAGGGAAGGGGATCTCTGGCTTTTTAGTTTGTATGATTGGACAATTTTAACTCTTTTGTGAATCAGACTGACGACTGAAACTAGTCAGGCTTCAAAAATTTGAGTTGATTTATTTTTTGAATGTCTTTATTTCTGCTTCATCTCTATCTATACAGATCCCTGCACTCGATTTGCTATTTGAGTTGGGCTGAGAATACTTTGCCTAACTACTGTCATGGCACTGATCACTAGTCACCATGCAAATCACTCCCCAAGGAACTCTGCTTATGAGTCTTCATCTTGGCACCTAAAACTATGGGATGTAGTATCTATGATGAATAGACGTGTCTCTAGATCAGAAATTAGCTAGCATATTTAGTGAGCTAGGGGTCAGGAGGCCTGGATTCTTGCCTCAATTCTGCCATTGACTGGCATTGACTGGGTGGAACAGATTATTTTTTCCTTGCCTTTCTGTAAACATCAAAATTGTTGTTTTCCCCACATAAAATGAGTAAAGTTTGTTTTTGTTAATCTTATCCTTCAGTGCTACTCTTAAGACCTCGATAAACAATGCCCATTCTGGGCACATTCTCTCATAGTTTCTCTATTTCTTTCCTATCAACATTTCCATGATTTTCCCCCCAAATCTTCAGACTTCTTCTTTCTGCTGGGTAATAGTAACTGTCAATAGATTGATGATCAAATAAACTAATTTTTGTTACTATGTTAGATAATATGCTATATCTTTCAAATAATTCTAACAATTGTGATTTTAAGCACTTGTTTTTGATGAGTGATAATGATATCTTCAGGTTTTAGTATCCTACAAGCAATGCTCTTTGGGAGCATTCCTTCTTGGGAGGAACTCTTATTCTATCCACAAGGAAGACACACAAAACTTAAAAGATCTTTCAAAAGAAAGATCAGATCTCCCCAAACATTCCCCCAACCTGTTTTTTACTGTCAAGTTTCAGGTGGAGTGTAATGTGTTTTGGAGCCAGTGAAAACTTGGTTTCAAATCTTATCTCTACCACTTCCTAGCTGGATTATCCTGGGAAATTCACTTAATTTTTAGTCTCAGTTTTCTTTTCTGTAAATTGGAGATAATACTCATCATTTTCAATTGTGAGGCTCAAGTAAAATGATGTAGAGGAGGTGCTTTTTAAACTTAAAAATATTTATTTATATGTCAGTTATTTTTGTGGTTTATCAGCTGAAGTTGGATAGGTAGTTTCAGGACAGTGCTCCAAATTGCCCTGTTTCGTTTAATCATGATATACTAGGGTAAGAGTGATATTTTTCCCCCATGGAATTCATAACTCACTCAAAGGAAAATCACAGATGACACAATAATGCAAAATGCAAAGTAGTTGGGAACTTTCTTTTTTTAAAACTATTTTTTGACTCATTCTAAAATAACATGTTATAGGAATTGTATTTAACTCCCCCCATCCACTAAAATGTTCATTTTCACTGCCTTCTTGACCCAACCACTTCCTCAAAGAAATACATCATTTCAAGGGGTATGAAATCATTCTTTCCCCCAGCATTCAGCACATTGGCTCACCATAGAAATCATTTAATAAATGCTTATTAACTAACTTGTTATTGATATATATATGTGTATATATATATATATATATATATTTTTTCTATCTAGGTGGAAAATAATCATTGAAGAACCCTGCATTGAAGAACCTAAAGGAGATATGATACTTTATCTATGTGAAAATCCTTTTAATTCAATATGAGCATTATGATATATAATAATAATAATAATGCATGTTATTATTATATAGAGAGCCTCTGATAGGGAACCAATCGGTGGTCATCCTCATATGGATACTATCTTTTTAGGAAATTCTCTTTTATGAATTTCCTCTTTAAAAAGCAGACAGCACTGGAGTATGAGAGGAGGGAAATTGCTGTTGGATGTTTAGCTCCTTGTCATTAGCTATGAATATGCCCTACTGGGCAGCTACTGTTCAGAGTCAAGGAACCATGGCAAGTTAGCTGTAGAAAAGACCAACCTACTACCTAAAGACAAAATGTTCTGGAGAATGTACCCGATGTTATGACTGCATGCCCCTAATTAATAGGCCCTCCATTGTGCCCAAGCATCTCTATTCTTGTGAAGCAGCCAGCGATATATAGCAGAGCTGGAAAATCCCAGGTGGTTTATGGTTAATGACAGGGGAGGATCAGCAACACCCAGTAATGGGGTATTTAAAGAATGGCATAGGCTAATTTTTGTTAATGCAATGCTCAGATAAATGACTTGCTTGGATAAGTGATGTTACAGTAACCCTGCCTATGAGAGTGTCTTAATTTAAAGTAAAATAAAATAAATAACACAAGCAAAAAGTCTTGGCACAAGCTTGGTTATTTTCTTGTGCCAGAAACCAACTTAAAAGAAGCATGAGGCAAATTGACCTGTGGTTTTTGAAAGCTGGAGGGAGGCATGTGTGAGTCTTCATCTTGGCACCTGAACCTATGGGATGTAGTATCTACGATGGATAGACATGTCCCTAGATCAGAAATTAGCTAGCATGTTTAGTGAGCTAGGGGTCAGGAGGCCTGAATTCTTGCCTCAATTCTACCATTGTCTGGTTGTCAGTGGGCAAGTCTTAGAAAGCTTTTCCCCTAGTCTCTGGGATTCTATTTCTCCATCACTGCAATCAATCAGTCATTTTGGGCAAATCATACTCAATCAGTCAGCATTTATTAAGCATTTACTAAGCACTGTTCTAGGTACTGGGAATAGCAATAAAATAAAAAAAAAATAGTCCTTCCTCTCAAGGAACTTACATTCCAGGGGAGAGACAACAAAAACACACATAAATGGACATATATGTATATGAATAAATACATATAAGTACAAAGAGGTAAAAATCAATGAAAATCAGATTTGTACCTCATTATAATATAATATTATATAAATTAAGAGTTTGAAAGAGTTTTACTGGCTATATAGTCCTGTCCATACTTGAGAAGAGGAAGAGAGGGAAGGAGGGGGGAAGGAAGAAAAGAAAAAGGAATTAACTTACTAACTAAATAAAGAGAGAAAGAAAGAAAAGGAGGAAGGGAGGGAAGAAAGAAAAAATGAAAGAAAAAAAGAAAGAAAGACAAAATCCAGGAGATAAATGTAAAGAAGATAAATCTCCTTCCTAATGCTTTTTTATATATATATATATACAGACCCCCTCAGACATAGTCTTCTTTCCATTCAATGCTGTCCTTGATGTTAATTCTAACTTGATAATTTCTAGATCAAAACCATATGGGTAGGAAAGTAAACACAAAAACTGATATGACTCCTAGAGAGACATTTCTGTTGATCAAGTTATTTCATCATGTTTATTAACTTTCTTAGTTTCCAAAATTTATTTATTGCTGGGTACTTTCTTTTTATTTTTCAATATTGGCATATTTTGCTTCAAAATATATTCTATTGGCCACTTATAGAGGATAGAATTAAAGCTTAAAGATAATTTTCAAAATCATAACTTTTTTTTCTTTTCATTCACATGATGAGTTGCAGTCTTTCACTTATTCCCTCTTCTGGGAATAATTGCTTACATCTCTGGTGAATAGCAATGGAGGGTTTCTATTATGTTTGTTTTCACATCCACTCATCCACTACATTCCCCGCACTTATTGCTTAGCTTTATCCCTGTCTTGTTCTTATTAACTGCTAACAAAGTGCACAAGAAAAAGTATGAAAAAGTAACTTTTGACAAAATTCTTTCTTATATACAAGTTCTTAGAATTGAGTATTTTACACAACAACTCCCTTGCCTTCCTTCCTGTCACCCTGCCCAAATCTTTTTGCAATATGCCAGACTAAAAGGGGAAACTAAACATGTATAATTTTCAGAATACTCCTACTATGAAGTATCAGCAAATAGCTGGTTATCTTTTCCATGTTAATACTAACAATGGCTCTGTAGTGCATATTTCTTTTTGGATGAATCACTAAATACTAGGCAACTGCCATCCCTGAAAGCATCTACAAGAAAATGCAATTAACTAGTAATTTTCTTTGATTATTTCATCCATCTACATAATTAAATATTCTTAACATACTTATTTCATAGCATTCCATGAAGTATGATAACATTGCACCACCTTCTACTAATGATAATATAATTAATTGGCTGCCAGTTTCACATGCTTTGATGTATTCTCACAAAGATTGTCATGCAATTTTACAAGTCTAATGTGAGTTTCCATAAAATGATACCAGGCCTTTTTCCTTTTAGAGATATTTATCACACAGTGGTTATACCTTGAAAGATTTAACTCCTTTTAAGGGAAGGGTCAAAAAGTTTATATGCATAAACAAACAACCCAAAGATTTCTTTCAAGTTAGTAACCAGGAGCATTGTCACTTTTTTTTTTTTCACATTTCCCAATATAAAGTTTAGCCTAACTCTAAGCTACATAGAAGCAAAACATGCTCTGTGCCATGACCTCAAAAATCCATCTCTACCTTTTGAAATCCAGTAGTTGTTTTTTTTTTTTCTTTTGAATTATCTCCTTTGACAAAATTAGCCTAGGATACTTGAGTGCCTGAGTAAGTAAATGCTCTGTATCTCAAAGATAATGTCAACAGAGTTGTGTGGTAAAAGTCAACTTCTCCCTCCTTTGATAGTTCCCTTTTGAAAGATAAAAGAGAATATTTTCAAAATCAGGGTTTGATTTCCAATTGCTTCCTTTTTTGTAGTTTCAACTTAGGCTTCCTTACCTGAAAAAACCCCTGATATGAAATATTAGAGCAGACATAAAGATCATCATTAAATGGTCTGCTCTGCCAAACTAAAATTAATATCCAAGATTAAGTCATCCAGAAGATTATAACATCACAGTAAACATTTCCTTTTTTAAAAAAAGTACTTTCAAAGCAACATTGGATGTGCTATTAGCAAAATAGACAAAATGGCATGCAACATAACAATCTTTTATTGTTGCAAAATTCATTTGAGCTTATTCCACCTGAAAATCATTGCAACAAAACTCAAGAAGACAAAATTAACAGGGATTGAGGGGTTAGTGATTGTTTTCAATCATATAGGGAACTGGGGAGGGGAAGAACTCCCATCACCAAAATAGTTCAGCACCTTTTCTTCCCTTTATAGTCTTAAAGAGTTGCCTAGAACACAAAGATCATGTGATTTGTCCTTTCAGTATGTAGCAGAGGCCAGACTTGAAGGTCTTCATGGCTTTGAGGTCAAATCCAACCATAATACCAAACTGCTTCTTCTAAATATAAAAACTCATATTGCACCACTTAGCATTCACGTGCCGTAGACTTGCAGCTGTCTTAATCCCTCTTAAAGTCAGACCAACAAAGACAGACGAGTTGAATGCTCAAAGTTTAGTCCAATGACTTAGCTTTCTAAAATATAATAGCAAGAATAATTACAATAAAAAGCTAACATTTATTTAGTGTTTTAAAATTCACAAAGTGCTTATATCTCACTTGATAGTAATAACGTATTTGCATAGTATCTTACTTTTAAAACATGTTAATACTATTTTTTTTATCTTCTCACAATTTTTATGACAAGTGAAAAATTCCAGTTTCATGTTTAAAAAATACTCATGTAAAGAGATTAAGAATGAATACCAATGTTAACGGATAACAGAGACATATACAAGTACAGAAAGAATTTGTGATTTTATCAAGGTGGAAAAACTCTGAGTGAAAACTCCACCCACAAATTGCAAGTCAAAGTAAGTTCCTTAAGAAACATAGAGGGAAAGTGATTTGCCCAGATTCATCAACTATTCAGTTTCAGAGGCTAGATTTTAACTTAGATCTCCTTAGATCTGCTTACTTCAAGCAGAATCCTTTATCCACTACACAAACCTACCTTTTAACACTATAACAATAACTCTAATGAATCTAGTTATGTTTTAGAGGATGTAATTGAAGCCATAACATATTCCACATTTATTAAATGCCTTCTATGAATGAGGCTCTGTGAATACTAACATTCTGGGAGGAATGTAGAAGTGTTGTTTTTGTTATTCCATCATGTCTTATTTTTGGTGATCCCATTGGTTTTTTTTTTTTTTTTTTTTTGCAAAGATATCATAGTGTTTTGTCATTTTCTTCTCTCATTTTACAGATAAAGAACTTCAGGGTTAAGTGATTGGATCAAGGTTACACAACTAGTGAGTGTCTGAGGACAGATTTGAACTCATTCTGTCTGGAGAGAGGTTTTAGCTGAATGAAAATCAGGATATTCTACCTCTGATACATACAGTCTGGGCTCCTGGGCAAGTATCTTAATTTCTTATTGCTCCAGGTAGCTTTCCAAAACCACATCTGCCAGAGAAGATGCTGACCTACATTTGCTGAGGGAGATCCACATGCCAATGAAATGATAAATCTGGACCAAAACCAAAACCAAACCTAAAATGCACCAAAACTACAATTCTAACAAATCTTTTTTTCCTGCTATTGTAATATCTAATTTTATTTTTGAGGCCACCAGGGTTAAGTGACCCAAAGTCATGTGACTGATAAGTGGATGAGAGCAGATTTCAGCTTAGGTTCTCCTGTAATATTATCTTGCATTTATGAAGCATAAGCTAAACTGATTCATTACTCTATTCTTATTAATTTTGAGTTGTACAAGCATCATACATGTACAATGTCATATCCCAGGAGGGCTTTCAATAATACTAATTGATGATGAAGATGACCATGATGATAGGGTTATTATTTCTATTTTGTAGATAAAAGGTATTTGAACAGAGAATCATCATTTGTGGGGTTTTATTTATGACTGCTAGGCTAGTTATCATTGGCGTTTGTCCTTTGTTCTTGAAAAGGATTATAATATCAGGGAGGTAATGCCATGACATACAAGTGAATTGGATTTAAGTGAGAGAGGGCTGTGCAAAGTCACCTGCCTCACTTTCTCTCCAGAGCCATCTGGGTCTAGTGGCCAGATACAGAACAGGAGGATTGGAGGTGGCCCTGGATGCCATGGAAAACCTTGGGCTTTTTAAGCTAAGGTCTTCAACAGGTCTCAATTTGACTGAGGCTGCACCTATTCAGTGACTAAGGCTAAGTAGCAATTGAGGAAGGTTAGCACTCCCCTTGATAAGAAAGGAAGAGGTCCTACTGGCTTTTTACAACATATGTATGTTTAAGGCATTGACACCTACTCTGTGACATCCAATCTTGGCTAGTTAACTGTTTTTTGGCTGATTAGATTTATCAGTCCCATGATACTGTTACAAATTATTTGATCATGCACGTGCAAGGGTTAGGGATCATTAGCTTATCCAGAAATTTGTGAGTCTATTTACATTCTATTAAAAAAAGAGAATTCTGGTATCACAAAAATGACTTTATAGCAGGTTTGTACCTTTTATACATGATTTGGGGATCAGATGTCTCTCTTCTGTAGCATTACACTTATGAGAATATAGCTTCAGTAAGTCACAGGTCATCTCTGACTCTTAGAAGCCAGAAGGTGAGAGTTGGGGAGTTATTGGGGAACTGTGTTTTCCTGGTTCTGCTCACTTCACTCAGCACCAGGTCATGCAAGTCTTCCCAAGCTTTTCTGAAGTCAGATGCTTATCATTTTGTATACAACGATAATATACCATTACATTCATATACCACAATTTATCGAGCTATTCCCCAATTGTTGATTACATTTCAAAGATAGGAAAATATCATCACTGACATGGGAGTCATTCTTGAATCAGTTGTTTATGTCCAGTTAAAAGACCAATTTTTTAGAAAAAAGATCAAAATTAGAATGAAGACAGAAAAAAAAGAATACAATAAGAAAAAAAAAATGACATACAATGCAAATAGCACCAGGCTGCTATTTGAATCATCCATCATTCTTATTCTAACCCTTGCCCATGTGACTTTTATTCTTTTAAATGTTCTAAATGATTACTTTGTATTAAAGTTGTTGCTACTGTGTTGTAGTCTAATCTTGTCATATATTTTTTTTCTATCACTTTTATTTGTCACTAAAATTTTTCAGTAATGGTGATCCATTCCTTTGTGGTGAGAATGTCTCTTGGAGAAGGCTGATGTTAAAGGGGTATGCTTTTGAATCACTGATGAGCAGTTTGGTATTGTCAAAAGCAGTGCAATTAAAAGGAGAATTTATTCATTTGATAAAAGAATAGTCTAGCCAAAAAATAAGTGATAGTTAAGGCATTTAAATGGCATATAACAACTAAGTAAGCAATTGATTTAGTAAAATTCATAACGCCTAAAATTGGTTTTGATCCATAAAATTGTACAAACTTAATTATTGTCATTAACCTACATCATATTGATATCAATATTTGTCTTTTCTGTGAAGGCAATTTAGTTGAAAGTGTCAATGCATGTTTAAATTCACTTAAGTATTTCTGACAATTTGATTAAATTATGTCTATATATTTGAAGTATTAAAATATATGTTGGACAAGAATTTGCCTCATTCATCTTCCATCAATTAGCACCTTGCCATCTGCTCATTTTGATCACTTAATACTTTCTGTTGTTGAATGTCTGTTATGTGGCTGAATGTTGAGAGGCCAGACACTGGGCTGAAATGCCCACGGCATATAATTTTGGGGTAAAATTAAGTTGTATGTCAATATCTTTTTAAAAAAACTTTTCCTCATTTTCTGAAGTACAAGAGAGAAGAGGAACTAAAATCAGAAGTAAATATCGGAAAGAAGGAAGGGAAGAAAAAAAAGAAAAGGCTGGATAATCTACAAAATGACAAATGACTGAATATTTGAGATGATCATATATTTTATAGGGTGGATTGCATATTTGTTCACCAATATCTGACATTTGCAAAATAAAACACAGAAACATACAATATTGAACCTTAGTCCAACCCCCTTTAACTCTTTCCTTGCGCTTTCCACATTTATCAAAGTACTTCTTGATATTACCAAATTCCACATTTACCAAAGTACCCTTTGATGTTGGTATCTCAAGTGGTTTCTCCTATGGTCTCACTAATATTATTAAAAATGATAACATATGCACATAGTTATTTGTATATAGACATTTAATTTAATTCTCCTAATATTCATGGAAATAGATGCTATACCTAGTAGACTGACTAATATTATGTGGGAAAACTGGAATACTACTGCATTGTTGGTAGAATTGTGAACTGATCCAATCATTCTGGAGAGCAATTTGGAACTATGCTTAAAGGACTATAAAACTGTGAACCCTTTGATCCAGAAATACCACTAGCAGGTTTGTATTTCAAAGAAATCGTAAAAAAGGGAAAAGAAGTTACATGTACAAAAATATTTATAGCAGACCTTTTTGCTGTGGCAAAAAAATTGGAAATGGAGAGGATTTCCATCAATTGGGGAATGGATGAATAAATTGTGATATATAAATGTAATGGAATATTATTGTTCTATAAGAAATGATGAGAAGTATCTACTTTTAGAAAAACTTGCAAAGATTTACTAATTCTGAGTGAAGTGAGAAGAACCAGAGGAACAGTAATAGCACACAGTAATAGCAACATTGTGCTATGATCAACTAGAATAAACTTAATTTTTCTCAGAAATAATATGATCCAAGTCAATTCCAGAGTCATGATGGAAATGATGGAAATTGCCATCTACATTCAGAGAAAGAACTATCAAGTCTGAATGCATATCAAAGTATACTATTTTTCACTTTTTTGTTTTTTCTTTCTCATGATTTTTCCTTTTCATTCTGATTCTTCTTTTACAGTACAATTAATGTGGAAATATGTTTAACATGATTATATATGTATACCCTAATTGTAACCGTATTAAGAATTCTAATCACCATAGAACTTAACATATTAACAAACAAAATACCAATCAAACCCCTAATCCATACACATAACTTCTCAAACATAGTAGGGTATTTCACACATATATTCCTAAAGTAGATTGCTTGCTGTCTTGGGGAAGGTGAAGGGGAAGAGGGAAGAAAAATTTTAAAGTTAAAATCTTATAAAAATTAATGTTGAAAACTAAAAAAACTAAAAAGAAAAAAGAAAGTAAATGCCATTATTTCCCCCATTTTACAGCTGAGGAAAGTAAGACAAAGGTTAAACAAACAAGTTGTCCAGAGTCACAAAATTCGTAAGTGTCTGAGGCTGTCAACTCTTTCTGATTCCAGCTTCAGCACTCTCTTTCTTCACTGAATAATGTAACTACCACAAATATCTGTACTACTTGTAATTTTTTTTCTCATTGTAAATTAAAATGACAGCATACACTCCAATTTTAGTGGTATGAGATTATTTTCAGGACTTTTTTGGCTCTGACTAAACTTCCCTTTAAGGTTTCTAGGCCACAAAACTAAAAGATGACCTTGGACCCATAATATCCTACTGAACTATAGTTCCTTGTCAGGTCTAGCATGAAGTAACAAAGTTTAACCTATTTCTTATATCATGGCTGACTTCAACTTTAAAACTATTCTCCTCTCCTTCCCCTATAGTTTTACTTTTGATGATAACATTCATGCCAGAGATCCATTAAACTATTTATTCATTTATTCAATAAATCTTTATTAAGCCTCTCCTCTGTGCCATGCGTTGTGGTATGCTAGTACAAAGACCAAAATAAGTTAGTCCTTGTCCTTAGGGAACTCAATGCAATCTAAGCAGATGGATCCTAAACATATATCAACAGTCCCAGTATTTCTCTTGAACTCAAGTTACACATCTTTAATTTCTACTAAATATTTCCAGTGGGATTATGTTTAAAAATGTTTATTTAACTTAATCAATTACAGTCACAGGGAAACACTTGTGTTCCTTTCTTCTTAAGAAAATCTTAAATACTTTTTTTTGAGAAATATGAATGCCTGTTGGTGGAGTTGTGAACGAATCCAGCCATTCTGGAGAGCAATCTGGAATTATGCCCAAAAAGTTATCAAACTGTGCATACCCTTTGATCCAGCAGTGTTTCTATTGGGCTTATACCCCAAAGAGATACTAAAAAAGGGAAAGGGACCTGTATGTGCCAAAATGTTTGTAGCAGCCCTGTTTGTAGTGGCTAGAAACTGGAAAATGAATGGATGCCCATCAATTGGAGAATGGCTGGGTAAATTGTGGTATATGAATGTTATGGAATATTATTGCTCTGTAAGGAATGACCAGCAGGATGAATACAGAGAGGCTTGGAGAGACCTACATGGACTGATGCTAAGTGAGATGAGCAGAACCAGGAGATCATTATACACTTCGACAACGATATTGTATGAGGATGTATTCTGATGGAAGTGGATTTCTCTGACAAAGAGACTTAACTGAGTTTCATTGGATAAATGATGGACAGAAACAGCTACACCCAAAGAAGGAATACTGGGAAATGAATGTGAACTATTTGATTTTTGATTTTCTTCCCGAGTTATTTTTACCTTCTGAATCCAATTCTCCCTGTGCAGCGGGAGAACTGGTCGGTTCTGCAAATATGTATTGTATCTAGGATATACTGCAACATATTTAACATATATAGGACTGCTTGCCATCTTGGGGGGGGGAGGAGGGAGGGAGGGGAAAAAAACGAAACATAAGTGATTGCAAGGGATAATGCTGTGTAAAAATTATCCTGGCATGGATTCTGTCAATACAAAGTTATTATTAAAATAAAATTTAAAAAAAAAAAAGAGATATATGAATGCCAAAGTAAAGAATGATTAGTTATTTAGTCTCATTAGACAAGTGACCTTAAAAAAGTTTTAGGGCATTAATACAGGCATGATTTCCATGACAATGAAGCAGATGGGCATGGGGTAGTCTACCTTCATTAGAGTACATCTAGAATACCATCTTTGATTGTGAATGTCCCATTTTAGGAACAATTGGGGTACATTTAGCTGAGGGCAAAGGGACTTGAAATCATGCCTTACAAGATTCATTTGCAGAAATTTTGAATGTTTAACTGGTAATAGTTAAACCTGAAAGTAGACATAATATCTAGACTCAGTATTTGGAAGGTTGTCATGTGAAAAAAGAATAAAACCTCTTCTACCTGGTCCTAGAGGACAGAATCAAGGAGCAATGGATAGAAGTTTTAGAGAGTCAGATTTAAGCTTGATATAAGGAAATACTTCCTAATCATTAGAAACGTCCAATATGAAAAGAGGTACCTCCTAGAGGGAATTCTTATTAGCAAGTCAGATTTAATGGCCTCTGAAGTCCCTTCCAACTTTAAGAATATATGGTTCTACAGTCCTAATGTCTGTTGAAGACCTAGCTTACAAAGGCCAAGGTCTCTCATTTCATCCAGTCATCTCCAGTCATTTTGATATATATCTTGTTATTGGACCCACATGACTCTGAAGGGAAAAGTGAGGTAGATCTTGCATAGCCCTCCCTCACTTGAATCCAATTTACTTGCATGTCATGGAATCTCCTCCCAGATGCACAGTCCTCTTTGAGAATGAAGGACAAACAACAACTAACTAGCAATTTGACTTTGAATCAGTTGAAACATTTCTAGACTTTTTATCTTCAAATACGAAGTTTAGGGCAGATCATCTTTATTTTTTTTATTTTTTTATTTTTTTGCTGAGGCAATTGGGGTTAAGTGACTTGCCTAAGGTCACACAGCTAGGATGTATTATGTGTCTGAGACCAGATTTGAACTCAGATCCTCCTGACTTTAGGGCTGGTGCTTTATCCAGAGCAGATCATCTTTAAACTACATTTTATGAGTCTAGGATCTTCAGTTTAACAATATACTTTGTGGTCTGCAAAGAATAGCACTTTTCTACTTACTGCCAAAAATTGCCAAAAATCAGTCTGTGATTACTTCTTATATAAGAAAGGAACATTATGGTGATTTTCTTGTTCTTTTAGAGTGGGAAAAGATACCATTCCCAGTACTGAGGGAAGTAAAAGAGATGAAGAAACTTACTAAGAGTTAGGGCTATGCTCAGAGCTATCAGAGACCATGGAGGGTCTCTGATTCTGGATGCCCTATCCCAGAAGCATTCTGCTCTGAGACCAACACATTTTTATCCCAAATGAAAGACCAAAGTCTTTAAGGGATTATCAGATGATGGATATAATTTTTCACAATGACTCAAAACTTATAGTAATGGCCTTGCTTCCTTCCCCCCTTCCTTTTTTCTAGTATGTCTACAATTGGATGAAGTGATTTTCCTGAAATTGTAATCATTGTTAGGTCCATTAGCTAGAAACTGAAATGTTTCCCTAATTATTTAAAGTCTCATTGTGAAAAGGAAGTTGCTATTGATTGGAATACGAAGGAAAACAATCCTAAATTTATGATTTTATTTTTCCTTCTTGTAAATGTTGCTGAAGAGAGTGATCAATTAATTCATAACTCAGTTGTGAATAGCCATTTTACCCCATTTTCTAGGTCCTCTTGCTCTTAGTATCTTAAATATTTTGGTTATGTTTGCTATTCCCCTCCTTTTTTGTTAATTCTTCCCTTATTACATTCTTACCTGGCTTCTATCTCTTATCAGTCCCTCAAATTTTCACTAGATTTCCAACAATTATCTGGACCAGGCTGAGAAAACAACTCTGTAACTTCCTTTAACCCTGCAGGCCATCTCTTGCCTTCTCTTTCCCATTTGATTGATGTCCAATGCTCTCTTTAAATTTTGTATGAAATACAAAATCAAATACAAAATGATTGAAAATCAGTCCTTCAGCACCTTTCACATTCCTTCCTTGTTCACCCTGCTCCCTGACCATGATATCCTCAGTTTCTTTTCCCTTTTGATGCCGCCTTTTTCTATCTGCTTGGGCAGTTCTATTGATTATAATGGCTGCTTTTCATTTATATTAAATTCCTTTCTGGATTCCTCTTTCTGCTTGCTCTTCCATTCTGTGTCTTCATTCCTCAGTATTTGTGTATCTGAAAGGACTGCTGTCTCTAGCTGAACACTATTTCCTCCTGGGGCCTTCAACGTGGATGGACTTTCTTATCATTGTTCAAGGCACTGATTATTTCCTGGTCTCATGTAGACTGAATCAGACTCACTTTTGACTTCCAAATCTTATCTCCTTCAGTTCACCTTATTGCAACTTTTTATGCCACATCATTGCTAATTGTTTGAACTGTGGGATCTGGTAGGACAAGTCATCTTGCTTCTTGACCCTGTTCCCTCATCTGTAAAATGAAAGAGTTAGAGTTTCTATGTCTCTTTCAGTTATGACATTCCAGGAGTCTGTGATTCTATTATTTGTTCTCTTCCCTATATCCCAGTTCAACTATTATCTTCTCATACCTGGATCACTCTCATTCTTCTTCTACTACCTACTTGTGTTCAAAATGAGTCTCTTTTTGGTGTTCAAAATTGTTTATAACCCAGATCCCTCCTACCTTAGTTTTCTTGTTCAGCCATTCAGTCGTGTCCAACTCTTTGTGGCCTAAGGCCCATAACACACCAGAACCATCCATGGAGTTTTCTTGTCAAAGATAGGGCAGTGACATATATATATATATATATATATATATATATAAATCACTGCCCTATATATATTCTCTGACCCAGTGACACTACCTTCTTTGCTTTTCCTTAAGCAAGACACTCTATCTCCTAACTTTTGTTATTTTTACTTCCTGTCCTTCATACTTATGATTCTCCCCTTCCTCATTGCTGCTTCCAATCTTCTGTTTTCCTTCAAGTATCAGGTAAAATCAAACCTTAAAGTTTTCCCCTTAATTTTTGTGTCTTTCCTCTGTTGATTACTTTCAATTTATCCTGTATATAGCTTGTTTGTATATAGATGTTTTTTGATTTAATGTTAATTGAAAAATATATAACATTAAGTCAAATTTTTTTTTTTTTAAAAGACAGCTCTTTGAAAGCAGGAATTTTTTTTTTTTGCCTTTCTTTGTAGTCACATGTATTCCCATGTATGTGAACAGACTAGATGTTTAATTAATGTTTGTTGACTGAGTTTAAGAAAAGTGTGTTTTTTTTTGACTGCCTCCTCAAACAAATCATTTTTTTCTAAAATGTGTCTCTCCTCATTTTCTGTATTGCATTCACATTTCAGTGGGTTTAAACACCCCCAACTGAGAGGAAAAGGGCATAAAAATGATAGCTGACATTTGTTTATATAATTATATAAATTTAATGTTTATAAAATACTGGATTTCATGGGTTCTTGTACTGGTTCCTACCTTCTGGGGTTAGAGCACTCCCTTACCATGAATCTTTGAGGTTCTGATTTTTAGATTTTCTAGACTCTTTCTTGTGCCTCAGGACATAGCATTAAGGATTTAATAGTCCTTGGCCTTGTTTCTACCTATGTGAACATTGTATTGGTTTATAGTTACTCATGGGCACTTATAGGGTCTCTACCCACTTAAGTATCTTAAGTTACCTCAGGGAAGCTCTTTCTTCTCTTTTACCTCAGGATACAGAGCTTTTCAGGATACATGTGTTCTTGGCCATCTGACTTTCCTGGCAAGCCCCCTTTCCTATTTCCCTTGAGCTGTTGGCTGACCTCTTGTGAAGTTCTGGAATAGAAGTTATTGCATTGTTCAACCTGGTGAGAACTTGAGAGTTTTGTTGGAGTAGGTATGTGGGATATGGATGGTATGTCTGGAACATGACTTGGGCTTTTCTGTTGGTTCTCATAGGAGGTAATCAGTGGATTCTTTCAATTTTTACTTTGCCCTTTGTAAGAGACCTGAAAAATTTTCTTTTTGATTTCTTGAAACTGATATTTATGGATTTTTTCAGTTATGATTTTTAGATAGTCTAAATGGTCCTTAAATTATCTCTTTTCAATATGTTTTCTAGGTCAGTTATTTTTGTTATTATGTTAATCTCATATAATATTTTATTTTTTCCAGCTTTTTGACTTAAAAAAAGTTTTTTTTGATGTCTCATGGAATCATTAACTTTGATTTGTTCCATTTTAATGATCAGTGAATTATTTTGGATGAAGTTTTGTGGCCCTTGTGACAAGTTGTTAATTCTCTTTTCATATCTAACTTCCATAACTCATTTATTTTCTGATTTTTTCCTCTGCTGCTCTCATTTGGTTTTAAAAAATCATTTCCATCTCTTTCTATTTTAAAAACGCTTGCTTTAGCTCTTCCAGAAATTTTGGTTGGATTTGTATTTAAATCACATTTTCCCCCCTTGATGCACTGCTTGTGTATGTTTTTGAGTCAATTTTTCCTTCTGGGTGTGTGTCTTGAGCTTTTTTGTCATCATATTAGCTCCTGATGTTAACATTCTTTTTCTTTTGTTTGTTTTTTGCTCTACTAGTGTACTTGTTGATTTTAGACTTTATGTTAATGCTTGGTTTTATGTACTTCTGCAGAGATGAGCATGGGGTGAGGAATGATTGGCTTGAGCTTCTTGTCCTCTTAATTCTTTTACTACTTTCATAATTCAGGTTGGTTGCTTGCAAGCTTTCAATGTTTCCCAAATGATGTGATCCTGGATGATGCTGGATGCCACCACTAACTGCCTTCTGGGAGGTTCTACAGGTTCAGAGAAAATGAATTGTGGATTCCTTTTTGGTCTGGGACTCTTGCCTTGTAAATCTAATTTAGGCTTCCATCTTGGGTCAGAGGTTAGCACTAGACTCCCACTCTGCCCCAGGGACCATAGTTACAAAATGACTAATTACTTTCGAACTTATAGTACAGTGGATAGAGCACCAGCCTTGAAGTCAGGAGGACCTGAGTTCAAATCTAGTCTCAGACACTTAACACTTCCTAGCTGTGTGACCCTGGGCAGGTCACTTAACCTCAATTGCTTCAGCAAATTAAAAAACAAAGAAAGAAACAAACAAAAAAAACAGATAGGGCCTCTATAGAACATATCTCTCTATCACTTTTATGCGCAGATTTCTCCTCACATCAACTTGGAACAGAATTACCAGATGGCAACTGATACTGTATTTTGTATTAGTTCAGATCTTTTCTTGCCCTGGTGCTCAGTCTTGAGCTCTCTTTCATTCTCTGGATGCTGTAATGCTTCCCATGCTGCATTTTCTTGGCCATACTCTGTGCCCTGTGTCTGCAGATCTTTTGGTCTCTTTCCTTAAGCTGTCTTGGGTTGGAAAAATGACCCCATTTGATGTTAAAAGTAGTTTCTGATTAGAATTCTCTGGTGTGATTTTTAGATATTTGAGGAGGAGGTCTGGTGGGGGAGTGAAGTTGCATTTTTTTCTGCTAATATGTCATCTTGACTTTGTCTCTATCTTTTCTTTGCTCTCTAGGTGATCTTGGGCAAGTCACTTTATTTCTCAAAATGCTAATTTCCTCATTTATAAATCAACAACAACAACAATAATAATTGATAAGTTGGCTTTGGAGTTAGGAAAACTTGATATAAAAATCCTATTTTTCACATACAGTAACTGTGATTACAGGTAAATCACTTAACTGTTCAGGTCCCAGGTAAGACTTTGAACTGTTAGTCTACATTGATTGATGGAATTTTCACACCAACTCTTACCTACACAGATGATATCACAAGCCTGAATCTACACCTAGCAAAATACATGCATGATCTCCCTTGCAAAGTTCTTTTGAAAGCTAAGTGAGATAAGGATTTGCAGATCATTTTGTAAGCCACGAAGTACTGTAAAAATGTGAGCAATTATATTGTTAAGTAATTAATGTTTAGCATTAAAAAAAGTTTTTTTGAACTGAGCTGAAATGATGGAAAGTCATATACTTTGTGGCTGTTGCTACAAACTCAAAGATACCCTTTTTGTGCCTGGAACCTTTGTCCCTTTTCTAGCCACATCCGCACATGCTGATTACTATCACTTGATAGCAGTCCCCTCTGAGTATGATGACTGTTTCCTGTTGCAGTCTCAGAGTTGCTTTCCTCTGCAGCACATCACTAAACCCCCAGCTGGGAACATAGACAAAAACGACAAGCTCTCTAAACTGACGAAAAAACCCCAAACCCAATCTCAAAACAAAATCCTTTTAGAAGGACTTTAATATTTCAGTAATAGACACACTAGAGAATCTAGGAATGGCTTTCTATCAGAATACTTTTTGCCCACTGTCCACTTGTTGTTGATTGACAAACACTATCCATTTTCCTTTTCCCCCAAAGCTGGTGTTTATTTCATGATTTTGGCAATATTTGATTAAACAACAAATGACACCATTTGGAGCTAATAATCTTGGTCCTACCTTTTTAAATAATGGGAGTTTCCACCAATACATTCTATGATCTGAGTATAAAAGAAAGAAAAAGAATGGTTTGAACTAGATAAAATGACAGCAAGGCTAAGTCTGACTTCAGTGAGCTCCTTTCCAAGAGTACCTAAACACCTAACTGCTCCCCTTTTGCTGTTCTACCCAGAAACTCCTAAGGGCAGAGTCCTGCCTTAATCTCATTTTTTCTCTTTGGCAGAGCTGCATGCACTGGACAGTCCTCTCCCCACCAAAATAGAACTATCCTTTGGTTCATTCCTCTAGGCCTTTTCTCTCATGTCAACTAATCTGATAAACTGATCTGAGCTTAGATGTTAATAGTTTAATGTGTGACTACTCCCAGCTAATATGATTTGCATCTTAATAAGGAGCATGGGGAATCATTGCCTTCACAAAAAAACTTTAATGTGAAGCAGAAATTTCAATTCCAGTAGTTAGGGTATAGGTTGGGCTGGTGAAGAGGAGATATGTTTTGGGTGCTTTGATACTCTTTAAATTATCCTTATACTAAGGGCTTATTAGCTACTTTACCTTTTCAAATGATTAGTATAGCAGATTCCAAGAGGAGGGAGTTTGGAATGACTCACCAACCAACCAAATATTCTCATACCTAAGTGCTCCTCAAAGGAGAAACATCCAGTTGATGAGCAATTACCCGAAACTAGATAGAAACAGAGGATAGCTAGAGTTCCCTCCACTCCCACAATGGTGGTGAGTTTATTTGAAAAAAAAAAAATTGGTGCAGAGATGCTAATTTTGAGATAAATCAAAGACATCAAAAAGATCTGCCTAATTGACTTAACTACTGATCTTTAACATCAGAAAAAAAATGAGTCAGCCTAAAAATACACATAATTGTGCTCTTCCTGTCTTATGGGAGGCTTAAAAATGGAAGAACTACCTTCTGAGATATAGAAAGGCACAGACCATGGTGAGATTGGACCTAATGAGTGACCCAAGGGCTTTTGCTGCACTAATTATGGGATCTGATTTTTGCTGGAAGAATTTCAAAGCATTTAAAACCACGAGTCTATGAGTCTTCTCAACATGACCAGAATATATGTGGCAAATACTATGTTATTGTTTTTTGTTTGATCCATGAGGACCAGTGAGGTAGGGTATAAAGAAACAAGTCTATTCCTCTGCAAAATTATGAAATAGACAATGATTATTTTTGGTGTTCCTCCTTTTGCAATGGAAAGTGTTGACTTTGAAATCAGTGGCTCAACTTTTGAATGTTGGATCTGCTATTTGTTAGTTGTGTGACTTAAGGTGAATTCTTTGATTATTTTGGCCATAGTCTTCATTTGTAAAATGAAGAGGCTGGACTAAAAGTTCTCTGATAGCCTTTCCAGGTCTAAATCTTGATCCTATGATCCTTTTCCCTGTTATATCCTTCCTTCCCAGATGCACAATTCCTCTGCTACTTTCTTGATTGTCATAACTTACTCTCAGAAAAGGTTCTCATATCAGTCTTTAAGATCCTTTCCAGCTCTAAATCTATGATATCATTCTATAGTAGTATGAATTGAAGTACGTCACCTTTTTCAAGAGTGTTTTTATGTACGCTTTATAACCTAGATGGCATAGTGGGCAGAGTAGCAGGCATAATATCAGGAAGACATGTTCCAGAGTTCAAATCTGGTCTCACACTCTTACCAGTTGTGTAACTCTGGGCAAGTCACTTAACCCTGTTTGTCTCAGTTTCCTCATCTGTAAAATGAACTAGAGAGAGAAATCACAAACTGTCCAGTAACTTTGCCAAGTAAACTCCAAAAGCGGTCACCAAGAGTTATAAATATGACTGGATAAGAACTATAATAACAACATATCTGTGGGATGAAAGAAAAACTTTGGTCTTTAACATGAATTTTAGAAATCAGACAGCAGGTGGAGTAGATCATTTTGGAGGATAAGAGTCTTTTCTTAGTTTTTCTAAATTAATTCTACAAAAGGGATGATTTATTTTGCTTATCAATAGGCCAACAGCATAAAAATGGAAAGAGTACTAGGTTTGCTTTCAAAGATCCTAGGTTTAAATCCTAGCTTGTTACCTTTCTCTGTGACTTTGGGAAGGTACTTCTGTTTGGAGGTACTTCTGTTTGGACCTGTTTCCTCATTTGCAAAAGAAGAAACTGAATTAAATAATATCCCAGCTCCCTTTTGGACTAATTCTATGATCCAGATCTGCAAGGTTTTCCTGCACTTCAGTAGTATTCTATCCATTAATTGAGTTGATTAATGAAAGGATAATTTAATCCTTTTTGTCAGTGAAGAATTGATTTTCTAAGAACAAAATTTCTTGCAATATTGAGCTTACTTAAATGAGCTTACTTAAAAAGATAAGTATGTTTAATATAGATATCACATGCTTTAACAAATGCTAAAGTGAGTTATATTTAAAAAATAAAAAAATCATTGTTTTAATAGAATCGACAGCTTGGTTCACCCCAAAATGCAAAACCCGTGAACCAACTGGTGTTTTATCACATATTTAAATCTCTTTAAACAATTTATGGAGATCTTGGGACAGAGAACAAGAAGTCAAGATCTCAGATTTAATGTCTAAAGATTCTGGATTCCACTTTCTTCATATTGTTAAGGGTAGCAGGATTTGGAGTCAGTATGACCTAGTTTGAATCTCCCCTCTGACATCAATCCTATGACCTCAGGACAGCAATTGCAACTTTCTTCTAAGCTATCAGATATTCTGCAAGTTCAGAGTTTAGAAATGAAATATTGCTAACTTGTAATATAGTAACTTGAAAAAGACTGAAAAATCATGTTAGTACAGGGATTTTCCCTATCAAAGAAATCATGGACCATTGACCAGATGGTGTAAGGTGGATCTAATTTCAGGACACCTGGCTTAATCACTAATTAGCTATATGACTGTGGGAAAAGCATTCAAAGTATGAAGTTCCTTATCTGTAAAATGAGTTTGAAGGCAGAAATTTTATGCTTTCTATTGTTCTTTGGCTTGAAGACTGCATATTTCTCCCTCTAGCTCTAGTTCTAGGTGACTTAGTCTTCAAGGAATAATGATGCAATCTCTTATTTTGATATGATATTGAAAAGAATAGTAAATTTGAAGAACAGAGTAGAATTCATTCACAATAATATAATCTACCCATAATCATGGAGTCACAGAATGTTAGAACTAGAAGACATTTTAGGCTTTACTTAGTCATATCTCTTCATTTTATAGATGAGAAAACTGAGTTTCACACAGGTGAGATGGCTAGTAACTAAATTAAGTCTTGAAAAAAATGTGAAGAGTTTATAGGTAAGACCTAAAGAATCCTAAAGAATTAGTTATTAAAGGGCAAGAAGAGTTCCAAGAACTCAAGGCAAATTAGCAGAATTAGGAATGCACTGTGTCTTATTTCAGAATAAAGCAATTTCAAGGTGGGGGGAATGGGAAGAGGACAAAAAGAAAGTAACTTGATAAGTTTGTAATTATTTAAAAGGAACATCAAGTTGTACATATTAGATTTGCAGTTTTATATGCAGTCATCTTTTTTTTTTAAATCGACTATGTTATGGAAATGTACACATAGATGATTGGGTTGACCCACACATGGCCAGAGCTAATGCAGTATTTGGAAGGCTTTGTGGGAGAAAAGAAGTATTTGGTTGCCTACCAAAGTGAAGGTCTAAGGAGCCATTGTGCTGTTGTGATCATTATTATATGGCTGTGAAACCTGTACAGTCCACTAGTGTCATGCTAGAAATTGAATTACTTTCATTTGAATTGTCTTAGGAAGATTCTGAAGATCACCTGGCAAGATAAAGTATTGGACATTGAAGTCCTTTCTAAGATGTGTTGGCCACATTATTTGAATGTCAAATGTATGTCAGCATAAAAGATTATTTTATGGAGAACTTATATAAGCACTCACTTGGAGGTCAGAAGAAGCAGTACAAGGATACTCTCAAGGTCTCTCTGAAGAACTTTGGTATTAATTGTGAGACATGGGGCACACTGACACAGGAATATATAATATGGCATGCCTGCATCAAAGAAGGTACTGTAATCTATGAACTACATGATATGAATTATATGAACTATGAAGAAGAATTTCAATAACTCCAAAGAAATGTGAAATGAGAAAATTCAGATATATCTTTACACCAAATGGTGATATATTCTATTTACTTCCAAAGTCTTCTGAGTTTATATTTCTCCGACCAGCCAAAGTTAGACATACTGTACCTTGATTCCAGCATAGTGATATCATTTTGGTGCTTTTTGAATAAGAAACATTAAAACAAACATCTTCTTGGGAACTTCATCTTTGCATTTGTAGCTCTGGTACCATACCTTTCCTGGTCAGCTTCCTATTGGGTATCTTCATCCTTGAAATAGATTGTAAACTCTTTAAGGGCAGATACTGTTTTTTTTTTCCTTCTTCTTTTTTGTATCTCCTATGATTAACACTACCTGGCACAAAGTAGGAATTTAATAAATGTTTATTGAATTGAATTGTCTAGACCTAAGAAAATGATGGACTAAATATTAACAATTTAGATCAAACCTAACAGTATATGTATGCATTTTTTGTGTATGTACTAGAGAGCTGATTGTTAAACATTTACTAGCAAATTATTGGACTGAACAATTTAAAATTTAATGAGGATTTTACTTATTTAGTTTTGTTTTATTTTTCTTACTAATAGCCTTTTATTCTTCAAATACATGCAAAGATAGTTTTCAACATTCACCCTTACAAAATCTTGTGTTTCAAATTTTTCTCTCTACTTCCCCTAGACAGCAAGTAATTCAATAGTGGTTAAATATGTGCTATTCTTCTAAATATATTTAATGAGGATTTTAGGCCTTATATTTGCTCTGTGAAGAGTACACATCTCTATATTGGATCATATGCCTTGAATTTTGTTTTATTTTATGGAAAGTAGAGTAAAAGGAGTGGGTTTAATAAGATTATTGTTAAGGTTTCTTTCAAATTTCAATCCTATGATGCCTATAAGACTACCTTTCTTCATGGGCTTTGAATAATTCTGTAGACATTATTTAACTTATTCTCTTTTCCTGGATCAAGGAATAAATTTAAGAATTAGCTCTAAGATCTGTCTTTTTCAGAGAGAGTTGTGCTGTTTTCTGAGATGCATCCCACTATGACTTTGCTGAGACCTCTGATAGGTCTGTCTTTTTCAGAGAGAGTTGTGCTGTTTTCTGAGATGCATCCCACTATGACTTTGCTGAGACCTCTGATAGGTCAGCCTTTGAGACTAAATACATTTCAAAAAATAATACATTTTGTTCGAACTCTTTTTCTTTTAATTTTTTTATTTGAAAATACTTGATGACTCCTTTGTTTGTGAAGTCATAATCAATGAAAATATAGTAGCTTCTCATTACAGAAAATGTGGAAATGCTAGATGCTAAGTTCAGAATAATGCACATGAGAGAATAGAATCAATATTTTCTTTATGTACCAGTGATTTATTTTGTCTTTGTAGTTAATGGACTGTTCACCAGCATTTCAATCTATAGAAAGGCCACCTCGATTCCATTTGTAGACTATTCAATTCTAAGGAACATGATAGCTCAACAGCAATAGATCCCTCCCAAAGTAACTTCAGGCAAAAATCAATATGTGGGCCTGAGGGGAGACAATGTGTCATGATTCATTTTCCTTGATACTACATAAGATTTTTTTTTCTTCAGTGGAAAACTGCAGACCAAAGCCATTCAAATGCCTGGAAGGTTTTCAGTGGGTCAGGAAATGAAAAGACTTGCAAATGTTTGTTTCAAAAGAAACCCAAAGTCATAAGGATTTGGTCATTTTTCTACCATGATTTAGAATTGACTATTAAGGAAAGAGCTTGAACAGAACCAATGCTTATAAACCACAGTGACTGGGATTAGAACAAGAGGAGATTAGATTAATTTCTGCCTATGAGAAAGTCAGGAAAGGTCCAAGGGTAGGTCAGCTACATTCTCTGGCAGATGCTGAGGAAGAATGCAGCCAACGGGGACATAAACATTTCCAGAAAACATGATAAAATGCTATAGCAGAATGTGACTTGCATGCACAAGGAGGCAGGGATGTAAGCTGGGTGGTCCTTTCTTACAGTGAGAGAAAAAAGCAGGAAAATAGTAACAATTTAATTATTTCAGAATTAAGAGACAGACTTAGCACATATAATTGAAATTCACATATGATACTTTATTTTCATATTGGTTCTATATTTAAATTTTTATTCACTGAGCTTTTTGTCAGTTTGAACAGAAAGAAAGATGGGTTTGAATTTCAGATTTTATTTAAACTTGTCATCCTCTAGAAAAGCCAAATGAGTGATGAGCTTTTCTAATAAGAGGCAGAGATCATAGCTACACAGTAGGTATTCAATATATTCTTCGTGATTTGTTCATTTTCCATGTTCTTAGGACAGAACTCTTGACCTAGAAATGTTTAGTAAATATTGATAGAAAACCATGTTTCCCCATCTCACTTCTCAGTCCCCTATTTTTCCTTTCAATTTTTATTTACTTGAGGTCTTCAATTATAGGCATTTTTCATTTCTAGGAAACCTGGATTTGGAAAATTTGGGGTATCACAGCAAAGTTTAGGAAGTGAATGGAATGGTCAATCTAGAAAAGAC
Organism: Antechinus flavipes; assembly: GCF_016432865.1. Lineage (NCBI taxonomy): Eukaryota > Metazoa > Chordata > Mammalia > Dasyuromorphia > Dasyuridae > Antechinus > Antechinus flavipes. The sequence continues at coordinate 125,327,884 of NC_067398.1, read as the reverse complement.
TGTGTTTGAGATTCCAGTCAGGTCCACAGGATCAAACAAAGGATCAGTCCAAATACACATATTTCATTCAATAAGTCAACAAGCAGTTTTAAGTACCTACTATGTACCAGGCACTGTATTATATGCTGGTGATATAAATGTAAAAATGAAATAGACCTTAAGGAAAATATTTTAAAAAATTTTTAAAAAATTCCTTCTTTATCCCTCACTTCCTCCTTTCCAAAGTAGCATCTCATATTAACAAAGATTTTTTTTTTAAACAAGGAACAACAAAGATGAAAAAAGACCCCACCAAATAGCCAAAATGACCAAAAAAATCTGAAAATATATGCAATGTTCCACATTCTTAAAGTTGTCACCCAAGCCTGGGAGTGAGGGGAGGTAACTTCTCCCATCTTTTCCTTAGGGCCTTATTTGTTCTTTGAAATATTGCCTCATTCATGGAAATTAGATTTGAATGGAATAAGACAGAATTCTCAGAAAGGGATGTTTAGGGGAATTCCTTTTTAATTAGATAGGCACCTCCAACTCACGTGAAAAGATTATTGGGTATGGATCTCTAGAACATTTCTAGGAGTGAACTTTCACACTGATACCTTATGAAATAGTATTCAGAAATGGAATCTATTTCTTAAGAATAGGTTGATTAAGTCTTGGAAAGATGGACTCTTCTGAACTAGGTTCTCATAGATCTTGCCTTGGAGGAGTTGTCTCTCAGTTTTACAACCTCTATTCTTGGTACATGCAGTTCTTGTAGATGAGAGGAGACTAAATTTGATAGACCTTGAATGAATCTGATTGACTACCTTCTTGTCATCTCTTCTGATGATAATGGAATTCCAGGTCTCTATCCATATCTTCATGTTTATTGGGTCAGTGAATAATTATAATCATTCTTTCAAGCCAGTGTCAATTGATTGCCCTATTGCTCTTCCCTAGGTCACTATTCCCCTATTTATAGTGGATCTCCTTGTTAGAATACAGATCCTTTGAGGGCAGTGATAATTAATAAATGCTCATTTTTTTCTCTTTTCTTTTGTTGCACTCTCTCTCTTCAATTTCCATACTAGAGTTCAGTAACAAGAGGATATATGGGAGGAATCTCTTCCTTTCTTACTCCCAGGAATAGAAAATGGAACTTAACCAAAAAATGCATGGTGAAAAACCTGTTTGTTCAGACAAAACTGAGAGGAGACATTCAGTTTATGGACTTTTAGTTCTAGGCTTTTTAGATATTTCCAGGCTTGGACTAATCTCAAGAATATCTCTGAATTCTAACTTCCTAAGAAAGCAGTAGTCCCTAAGCTAGAAAGTTTAGCAACAGAGGGAAAAGATAGCAACAGAGGGAGAAGATTTCTTCATCATCATGGTTTTTGGAGGGTTGAGAGGAACCAACAATATTCTACTGCTGGAGCAATAAAGTCATGCCACAAAGTGCCAAAAGATGATTAAACAAAAATGAGGATTACCACCAAGATCATCCTGCAGCTGTAGAACTGAAGTCATGGCAAGAGGGGCCAGGAGACCTACACTTGGCAACTTTCTATAATATTGCAGTGAGTTGTTCAGATGGTAGAGGTCTGAGATAATTTTATTTCTTAGTTTCCTCTTTCCATTAAGTGACTTTATCCTCTGTGAGTAGTCTAATGGACTTGAGAAATACTCTTTTAGGGACTGTGATTTGGATGAACACCCTGCAAAGGAGACTGAGGAAACATTAGACAGAAGGAGAACCAATAACAGGTTTAAAAAAAACATAAAAAAAGAGAATATCCAGGAATAGAGGGCAGTCAACAAGAATCAAATAACACAAAGAGGATGAAGAATGAGAAAAGGCCACTGGATCTAGCAATTGAAATTTTTGGTAACTTTGGAGAAAGTAGCCTCAAATGAATGGTAAAGTTGGAAATCAGATTGAAAGGGAAAGCAAGAGAGAGAAGTGAAACTAGAAAGTATGGGAATTTATCTAGGTACTTAGCTCTGAAAGAAGGAGAAATATATGATAACAGATTAAGAGAATAAATATCTAGTGAAGTTTTTTTTTAAATGATATAGGTTTGGAACATGGATACAAACTCATCAATTAACTATTTGAGTAATGGATATGTAGGGATATGATTTTAAAAGTAGATCCAGAACTGGGAGCATCATGTATGAGAGAAAACTACATCTAGGAATAGTTTTATTGGTCAAAAGTCTAGACCATGTTCAAAATTCAGATTGATATTCTAAATAGGAACTAGGCAGGCAATCAGCAAAAGTCTTGCTGGCTGTTAGTGATCAATATCTTGCCTCAGGGCAGGAAATCTAGTCCCTAAGGATTCTGAAGAACCAGAAAATGACTCAATTATTGGGAACTGTTACTAAAGCAAGGAAAGCAGTGGGGATGGGAAGGCAGCAATTAAGTCCAGGAGTCCTGAGAAGTTCTCCTTCATCATTGGAGATTCTTTTAGCTATTCTATTTGGATCCCTAAACTCGAGTTGTAGCATTCATAAAAGACTTTCCTCATTGGTGGAGACAATGATGACTCAATGCAGCATGCTTATATGAGGGGTGGAGTTGATGGGAAAGTTTCAGAGATGATTCTCTTCTTCCTTCCTTGTTTGAGAAAAGGCACATATGGTTCCAGATTTTCTTTCTGGAGAAATCCAGAGACAAAAGGTTTTGGGAAGGAAAAAGAATGTTTAATTTCTTAAGCATTCCCATCAGCTATGATCCTCATGCAGGTATGCAACATTGAGTCATTATTCTCTCCACCAACCAGGAGAGATTTCTGTGAATGCTCCAAGCTTGAGTTTAGGATTACACAAATAAGCAAGGAGAAGCATAGCATTATCTGGTGGCACTTGGAAACTTTGGTATTTGGTGGTAGAAGGAGGCAAGTATGACAATCTGGGAGGAAGGGAAGGGGAGCAGTACAACTCCTTGGGGTTAAGGATCTTGAGAGCGTTTGTGTTTGTAACAGTTGGTGTTTCTCTTGTCCTATGAGTGTTTTCCTGAGGGAGAAATCTTATACTGTCCATCATACAGTCTCTCATATTGGTCTTTTGCTATACAGATTCCTGATTTCTTCATGCATGGAATATATCTGAGAAATTTGGTTGTCCTGAATCTGTTCATAAAGTCAGCAGAAGCTGTGTCTTTGACAACAACACCATCTTAAGCACTTCTTCCTTTCTTAGAAATTGACTGTGCTATAAGTGATAGAAACTTGAAAGAAACAGAAGTTCCTGGAGAACCTTGTGTAAGGAAAAAAAAAATTGGAGAAGGAAGCTGAGCCAGTGAGCCTCACAGAACAAGATTCTTTATATTTTCCTTTTCCTTAGGAATCATAGAATCAAACTGCATAAGTTATAAGGCACCTCAGAATTACACAGTTCAATGTATACTTCAAAAAAAGGATCCCACAAGAATACACCTAATATGTGTTTATCTAACTTACTTGAAGACACCTGACAAGAAAGAAACCATTACTGTTTTTCTTTTCAACTTGAGTACTCATTTATAATTTATAAAAGAGATACTCAAAATAGCATTGTGAAGTATGAAAGCCTGTCATTATATTTTTTTAAAAAGTGGAAACTGAGGATCAGAGTGATTTATAGATTTTTCCAAAGTCAAACCAAAGTCACTTGGGTCTGGTTCAAGGACTTTTTCCCATAATGCCCTGATGTCTTCAAACACAAGGGTTTAAATGTGTTCCACACACTTGTCAAGGTTGGGACTAGAACAAATGACTGGTAGCTACAGGCCACTTTCGATTTAAAGGAAAGTAAGAATATTTAGATATTTAGAATTTTCCCAAATCAAAGAGGTAACTACAAAGAATCATAAAACATTGGTACTTAGAAAGCAGAGATTAAGAGTTCAAATTCATCTATACAGTTACTATGGCCTAGCCAATGTTTCATCAAATCAAATGGATTTTAGAGAAAAAGATCTGATTTGAAAAAGAAAGAGGATAGACTGCTCTCAAGGCATTCACATTTTAATGGGGGTAGACAACACATAGAAGGGTCAGCTGCAAGTTGGGTGGAAGGATCCAATGATCCTTAGGATACAGCAGCAAAGGAAATATTATTGCCTTTTCTTTAATGTAATTACTTAATGTTACTACTGCCAAGACTCTTGGATTGTTCTTGGGCTGTCCCCTTCAGGCTCTGGGGAAGACTGTATTCTAGGTGGTAGTAGGATGGTTTAATTGTCCTTGCATATACTGCCTCCAGTCTCTTCCTCAATTGGACAGCTACTTCTTGGGATATTTCCCTTTGATATCTAAGGTGCTTTCCCTAATGCCAAATGGTAGATTATAACTAGTTTGAAAACTATAATTCCAGTTTATTGGAAATGCAAAAAGTGTTGGATTTAGAGAGTCAGCTAAAGATTCAGCTCTAGTTCCTTCACTTTTTGGGAGACCTAGAGAATGGTCATTTGATCACTGAGAGATGTTTTATATTTTATTCTTGGTGAGCCCTGACCCTCTCAGCAGTCCATAAACCATTTCTTCCTCTTTAAAGCTTTCACCTCTTGAGGAAAGGTAGAGTTCACTAGAGACAGATGTGGGGAAGTGAAGGGCATAAGGAGAGGGATGTATTCTGCCTCAAGCTCATAGATCCAGAGCATAGGAATAAATCTCCATTACCTCTTCCCAGTCAAAATGGAAGAGGGTTGGGGGGAATATGCTATCTCAACCTCATTTACATTTTCAGGGATAGATGCATTTTGAGTCCAGTCATGGAAATATTGCACCCTCCCTCTTCCTCCAGAAGCATGAGATGGCTTTCTGCAAAATGGAGGAAACTTCTTCAAGTCAACCATTCTACTTTTGGAGAGCTCTAATTTTTTTTTTTAGGAGTTTCCTTTATATTAATCTTAAACTTGCTTCTTTTTAGCTTCTATTCATTCCTAATAGTTTTATCTTTAAGGGTCAACAGAACAACTCTATGCCTCTTCCAAATAATTGCCCCTCAGATTCATGCAGATGTCTATCATGTCAAACCATTCTTTTTGTCCTACAGTCTATCCTTCTATAGGCTAAATATTTTCTTCTAATAAGTTTCTTCAATTGCTCCTGATATGGTGTGATTGTGGGGCTATTCATCATCCAGTTGTCCTCTTTAGACATTCTAAAGTTTAGCAATATCCTCTCTAAAATGTGGAATTAGAAATGAACATAATATACCACAAGTGATCTAATTAATCACTCAGTCAATAATCATTTGGTAAACTTCCACTATATTCCTGATACTTTGCTTAGCCCTGGGTTGACCATGACACGGTATAGCAGGTCAAGATTAGTATCAGAGTCTGGCATGAAAAAGAGGCTACATTTGGAGTCTAATTGAAGCTTATGGGGATGAAGTGGACTGGAAACCAAACAGACCATTAGAAGAGAATGGACCCTTCACTTTACAGGAAGATTCACAATAGAATTCCCTTAAATATCAATCTCTTCTAGTGTATTTATGATCTGATTTTGACCTAGAAAAGTTTACCTTACATTCAACTTTTTAGGACTTCATCAGTTCAGTAAAATTAAGCACATCTATTCTTTTGTTCAGTAGGATATCCATTTTACTCTCCCATCTTATCCTCTTCCCTCAGCATTTGATTTTGCTTATTATTACTTCTAGAATTTTTCCACCCCCAAAGATAATGGAGTATCGTGATCTAGCCATTGTGATAACAAATGATAACAAACAATTTGATAACAAATTGTTGCACATGCAGCTTGCATCCCTCCTTACTATTGAGACTGTGGTAATAGTGTACAATGATAAAAGTACCATTTTTTTTGGTATAAATTTTTTATGGTATTTTTATGGTATAAATGGGGATGAGTTTGTGTGATATTTTTAAAAAGGGTAGATTTACTCAGGAAAATCTTTAGATTAGATAATCATAGTGACTAAACCATGGTAGGAGAAATAGGCTTCCAAATAATTTATTGATTTTACTGGATGCTAGATTGATTGTGGGTGGTGGTGTGTGGAATTACATAGATGTGCTCTATTTCTGATGCTCATTTCAATAAATATTTCATGGGAAGTACTCTAATCAAAGTTATGACTATAAATAGAAAAAATCATGCAGCTTTCTTAAATATTGAGTTTAAATGAAAGATTTTTATATGCAATTTTTCAATAAGCAAATTTCTTTCCCATAGCCAAAGTACAATTCTTTTGTTCAAAGGAGTGACTCAGAATCTCAGAGTACTTTTGGATCAGGTACAGTTCTTTTATAAAACATGCATCCCTTCTGAATCATTCCTAGTACATGGGCTTCTCATCTACTTTGACATTTAATCTTTTCAATTCTTCACAGATCATCTTTGTCTGGATTTTCCATCAGCATGTTAAAGTCCACATTAATTTAATGTTATTCAACTTAACTGACTGGCACATATTGGGTAAAAATCCATATTTCTATACTTATCTACATATGTACAGATGTACATATAGTTACATTTACTAAGCACTATGGGTATATTCAGGGGATATTAGTTCTTTTGAAGTGAGGACTGCTGAGCCCTTTATAGGGCTGTTTTCCATCTATCTCATCCACCTCCAAGAAACTGTAGCACACACAATGGCTACATCCCAATAAATCATTTTGGCAGATGGGCTAAATCAGGTTGAGGGTAACTGAGAGGTCTCAAATCTTTCAGTGAGTTTGCGGGGATGACTACCCCAAGTAGTTGAAGACTTGTCCTGGTGGAATGGGCAAATGAGAACAATTTGTTCCAATGGCCACGAAGGCTGGTTAAGCAAATAGTATGGAGCTCTTAGAGCTTGGTTAGACATCAAAGACACCAAGATCATCCACTACATTTCGAGTCATCACCTGTGATGACCTTAGCACCCTGGATACTTTAAAATCAGCGGTAGTCAGGATAAGCAATCTTCTTTCTTTTTCGAAGCCAGAGGAGAGAGCGTGGACACAGGAATCTCCTCTTTCTTCTCCCACTCCGAGTATCATCCAATTGGTAATTAGCCTTAAGTGCTCAGACCTCAGTGCATCAATTCAGTTTCAGCCCATTACAATCACCAGTTGTCTTTACTCTGGCTTGCCATGGGACTGTGATGACTCTGAAAGAGAGAGTGGGGCTGTGTGCCTCTTTGTGCAATTCTGCTTCACTTAAATCTAATTTACATATGAATCAAAAAGCCATGTATTATATGTGTATATGTATATATACACGCATATATAAATCTGTTTTTAAAGAGCTCACAGCCTAATGGGGATAACAACAAGCAAATAAATATATACAAACACAATCTATCTATCTGACAAATTGCAAATAATTAATAGAAGGAAAGGACAAGAATTAAGAGTGATTAAGAAGGGCTTTCTGTAGAAGTTTGGGTTTTAACTGGGACTTGAAGGAATGCAGGGAAGTCTGGTAATTGAGTTGAGGCAGAGAGTATTCTATGCATGGAAGACAGTCTATGAAAATGCCTGTAGTTGGGAGATGGAATGTGATGATCACGTTAGCATCCTGTATACCTTAGAATCAGCTGGAGTCAGGATAAGCAAAAGTCCTTGGTCTTTAGAGGTAGGAGTGAATTGGATGGACACAGAACCTCCACGATCTTCCTTCTTCCTCTCCCGCCCAGAAGTGACTCTGGCTAATCTTACTCCACCCCCTAGTCCCTCCTACAATTCTCTGTATACACCAATTATTGAGCCAACACAGAATAATGGGAAGGACCGTTTCCCAAATATATGCTAATAGAATATTGTCCAATTGGTAGTTAGCCTTAAGTGCTTGGTTGTCTGACCTCAGTGCATGAACTCAAGAGTTTCAGCCCTTTACAATGGAATGGCTTATTTTGGGAAGAAAAGGATGATTACTAGATCTTAGTATCCCCGGAGGAAAGGGCATAAGGTGAAGATTAAAAAGATGGGAATGACAAGTTATGATGAATTTTGAATGCCAAATGAGATTTTATATTTGATCCTAGAGATGATAGGAAGCTCCTGAAGTTTTATGAGTAGGGGAAGTGACATGATCAGTTCTGCTCTTAAGGAAGAACACTTTAGCAGCTGAGTGTAGGATAAACTGGAGAGGTGAGACTTGTGACAAGAAAACCCACAGTAGGCTATTTTAGTAGTGTAGAGATGAGGAAATGAGGTCTTGTACTAGGATGGTGGCATGCCAGAGGAGAAGAGATATGTACGAGAGATGTTATGAAAGGTAAAATTGATAGATTTTGGCAACAGATTGGACATGGGGATGAGAGAGAGAAAGGGAGTAGAAGATGTGATACTTTCATTCTTTATACTTTTATGGGTCTCTGGTCTCACCACTAGATAGTATTTCATAACTCAAAGCTGTCTAGCATCACAAGAATATCATTATTAAAAAGATAAATCTTTGATTTAGGCAAAAACTTTGGGGCCATTGTATCCCAATGATTCCTGAACTTTGCCATCCATCTTGCCATATGTCTAAGGACCACTGGCAGCATTGCAGCTGGATCTCCCTATATGTGATATCTGTCTTCATTAGAATTTGAACTATTTGAGAGCAAGGGATGTCTTGATTTTCTTATTTATATTTTTATTACTTAGCATAATGCTTAGCCATAGAAAAATCTAAATAAGTGCTTTTTAATTATTCACATGTAAATTTAACTATGTCACTCACCTTCTCCAGTGGCTTGAGCTTGTCTTTAGGATAACATGAAAACTCCTTTGTTAAATATAATTTGCTCCCAATGCACTTTTCCAGATTGATGTACATGAGTGTTGCTGTTCAGTTGTGTCCAACTCTTTGTGAACCCATTTGGGCTTTTCTTGGCAGAGATATTGGAGTGATTTGCCATTTCCTTTTGTAGCTCATTTTACAGAGGAAGAAACTGAGGTAAATAGGGTTAAGTGACCGATCCGGTATCATATATCTGGATTTGAACTCAGGTCTTTTTGACTCCTTAGACAGTTTTCTATTCACTGTATTATCTAACTGCCCATACCATTACACAACTTCCTATAATCTATGATTCAGCCAGACTGGTCTTCTTGTTACTCCTCACACATGTCATTCTTTCTTTTATCTCCTTGCCTTTGAAATAGTTTTCTCCAATGCCTGAGAAGCATCCTGTTTGACTTTTAAAGTCCTTCATAACTTGACCTCTTCCTCTCTTTCCAGTTTTACATCTTTCTTCCCTTACAAATACTCTGAAGTGATACTGGTTTTCTTGACATTCCTCAAAAACAATCATCTATCTTCTTACTGTGAACTTTTTTTTTTTAAACTGATTATCCTCTATCCCTGTAATGATGATCTCTCTCCTCATCTCTGCTTCCCAGCTTCTCTGGCATCCTTCAAATTTCATATAAAGTATTGCCTTTCTCAGTCCTCATTAATCTCTGTGTCTTCACTCTGAGATTAATTTATCCTTTATGTAGCTTGTTTGTACATAGTTGTGTATATGGTTCTCTCCTTGTTGAGAGCAGGAACTTTTTTTTTGGATCCCTAGTATTTACTATAGTTTCTGGTACATAGTAGATACTTAATAAGTGTTCATTGGCTTGAATGCCTCCTGTAAATGTCAGAAAATCCCTTTCTTACTTCAAGACTCAGTTTAAGTCCCATATTTTTTATAAAGCCTCTTTGATCCTCCTAGCTGAAAGTGTCTTCCTTCAAATAAGTAATTTGTATTTATTTTGTATTAATTCTGCATTTACTTGTCAGTTTGCACATTGTCTCAGTTACAAAAGAATTAAATCTCCTTGAGACGAAGGACTGTTCTGTTTGTTTATAACCATCTTATATCTATAAAACATAACCTGATACATAATAATCATTGATAGAAGTATTGATACATATTTCTAGATTGATGTATTCCAGAAAAAAATGAATCATTTTATATATCATAAACATATCCCATGGTTTTACATTCCTTTGTCTTTGCCTACATTGTTCTTTTTATCCTTGGAATTCACTCCTTCCATTTTTGCCTCTATCAACCCATACTTCAAAGTGCAGGTCAAAAATCATCTTCACAAAGCCTTCCCTGATTGTCCCAGCTGGGGAATGATTTCTTCTTCTTTTGTAGGCTTAGCCTTATATAATCCTTTAAAAATACCATGATCTTTTTAAAAAAGTTTTTATTTATTGTTTACATTAGAAATATTTAAATATCATTCTCACTTTGTGAGAAATCTTTTGTAGTGAAACAAAATAAATAAAAGTAACAATTCAGTAACCTCATCAGAAATTATATGCAACATTTTATATTTGTAATAGAAATTTATTTTCTCTTTCTCCCACCCCAATATCTACTGGGAAAAATTAGGGAAACAATTTTCTGATAATAAGTATGCCTAGCAAGCAAAACGAATTCCTTCTTCAGTGACAGTAATCTTTTTCTATGTCTCTCTGTTTCTCTCTCCACATACACACACATACAGAAACACATTTGTGAATATACAAATGTATATATGCACACACACACACACACACACACATATACACATAAATATATTTCACACCTAAAATTCAGTATTTATCTTTCATGGATAGAATGTGTCATCATTAGTCCTCTGGAATTATGAATGATTATTTTATTGATTATAGTTTTTATAGCTTTTAAAGTTGGTTGTTTTTACAGTGTTGCTGTCATATAAGTTTGTTTGTTCTGCTCATTTGATTTTTGTCAGAGTAAAGTGAGCAGAACCAAAACAACATTTATACTACAACATCAAGATAATAGAAATGAACAAATTTGACTGCTTATCAGAGTTTAATTCATATCTATCTTATCCTGTCTTATCATTCTTTCTTTCTGCTGCCAGGGGACTATGTATTATAAATATCTCATTGAAATTTGGTGAAATTGAACTCACAATTGCTATTTGGCAACAGAGAACACACATTTTTCATGAGGAATAAATTAACTAGGAATAGAGAAGAGAAGATGGAGATATTAAGAAGATAGTCATTTCCATAGAGATCCACAAATCTCATGGTGTAGTATATTTTAGAAGATTTCAGTGAAGACTAAAGAAGGAAGAAATTGAAATTATATTATGATATTGATATATGTGAACCATTAAGATGGAAGAGCCAATAAAAGATGATATACTACAGCTATTTTTTTAAAAAAAGTTTATTATTATTATTATTATTATTATTTTTACAAGGCAATTGGAGTTAAGCAACTTGCTCAGGATCACTTAGGTAATAAGTATCAGATATTTGAGGTTGAATTTGAGCTCATGTCCTCCTGATTCCAGAATAAGTGCTCTCTTCACTGTACTAGATAGCAGACCTAAAGTGCTCCAATTATCTAGCAATCTGTGGGAGCTCTTTCTCTATTGAAAGCAAAAGTGGCTGATAATATTCTTTTGCTCCTCTTGCTGATAACTTCATCTTTTTGAAAGCAGAAGAAGCAATAGAGAAACTGTATTCTTTATCTGATTCTGACAATGAAGAGGAATTGATAAAAATTAAAGCAGCCTTCAGAGACATGACAAATTAGAATTCATCATTGGTAAGGAAATAAAGATTGGCATAATTATGCATATACAAAAGGCTTGAGGAGAGTGGATTAAAAAATTTCAGAAATAGGATGGGTAAATTCATGAGAATGTAAAGGAAGTTGACTCATGAAGCTTAAGTGAAGGCTTTCAGAAATATAAACTAAACAATAAGTAGCAATTGATTCTGATAAAGGAGAAAAGGAAGACAGCTATCTAAAGGTATCCATGTGTCTTTACAAAGACTTCATTGATGAATTTAGAATTTAAAAAGACACGTGAAGCAGCAGAAAGGAGGGCAAGTTGCTGAGGATAAATATGACAAAGTGTTAGGGTCCTGTTGGAATAGCACCAGGAGGATTAAACTGAGCAGGAACATAAAACTCCACAAAGAGAGATTTATTAGCTGTCAAGTTGAATACAAAGGGATAACCAAAGACAGAATAGGAACAGAGTATACTAGTAAATATCTAACAATCAGGATTCAAAAATATTTGTAAAAAGTGCATGACACATTTTTAGGTATAATCTGCATTATTAATATTTTTCCATTATTTTCTTAAGTCTAGACTATCAATAAAACAATGTCAGTTCTGATTTGTGACATTTGTTGATTTTCTTTTTTTTTTTTCAATTTCACAAATCAATCATTAACATAACATTGTTGGAAAAAAAATAGTAATGTTAAAAATAGAGGTATTTGTTTAACAAAGTTTAGTATTATTAAAATTCCTATGTAATTCCTCAAATGCAACTTACCCTACCTAATTAAATTCCTGATCCTCATAAAGCATCTGTCTCAAGATGTGTCTTCTTGACACCTGTATGTTATGGTCTAGATAGTGAACATTTATTGTTCACCCACTTATTTTTTTTTAATTTTTATTTAATAATTACTTTATATTGACAGAATCCATGCCAGGGTAATTTTTTTACAACATTATCCCTTGCACTCATTTCTGTTCTGATTTTTCCCCTCCCTCCCTCCACCCCCTCCCCTAGATGGCAAGCAGTCCTATATATGTTGGATATGTTGCAGTATATCCTAGATACAATATATGTTTGCAGAACCGAACAGTTCTCTTGTTGCACAGGGAGAATTGGATTCAGAAGGTATAAATAACACGGGAAGAAAAACAAAAATGTAGATAATTCACATTCGTTTCCCAGTGTTCTTTCTTTGGGTGTAGCTGCTTCTGTCCGTCATTTATCAATTGAAACTCAGGTCTCTTTGTCAAAGAAATCCACTTCCATCAAAATATGTCCTCATACAATCATTTGTTGATTTTCCAAGGTGTTAACACTCACACTGAAAATTTCACAATTAGCTCTAGCAAGACAATTTTGAACTAGCTTTGGCATACAACTGAAGAGTATCCATATTTTGATTTGAATGGAAAAATGATAGAGGATAATGGGAAAAAAAGATCAAAATCAGCTTCTATGTTGCTTTTATTTTCTTTATCGAGGAAAATAGTTTCTAAATTGATGAAAGAACAAAAATAATGCAGAGGGATTTTGAGCCCAAAATAAATGAAGGGATGCTAAGAGAACACTTAGCAATTCTTAGTGAGTGAACTTGACCTTGAAGAGCAATATCTGAGAAAAAGCAATGATTACAGAATGATTTGTTAAGAATGAGTCATGCCAGAGCCTCCTAAAGATCTATATTTATTCACAAGTGTTCTGTCTAAACATGTACAAGAGAAAAAAACAAACAATCAAATGGATAAAGAATAGTTTCTGTCCAGACTGTAGTTGGATGGGCAATTCATAGATTTTATCTATTAATAATATGTCTGGATAGACAGTACACATAGATAATGAGCTTCCCTCAAAATTGAATAAGAGAAGTGTGGACTGGATTGCTTTTGGGAAATCAAAAGGTTCTTTTATTGACACCAAGTTTCTCACTGAAATCTATCTGTTTTTCTTATTGCTAATGTTCTTTTTGGTAATGTTATATGGTTCTGTGCCATAGAATATCAGTTTCCAAAGAATTAATAAACATTTACTAAGCATCTACTAGGTGTCACATACTAAGTGCTGCAGATAAAAATACAAGTTAAAAGAACCAAAAGAAAGATGAAAATCTTGGGGGAAGAGGTGGAAAGAGAGATCAGTAGGATGGCAGCACTGGGATGGGGGCATGATAAAGCAGAATAGAGGAAAAAACCCAATAAAGTAGATTAGGCCAATGGTTAATTTGATTAAAAAAAGAAAAGAAAACCAAATGACTAGTATTAAAAATGAAAACGGTGGATTCACCTCAATGAAGAAAAAATTAAAGCTATTATTAGGAGCTATTATGTTCAATTACATGCCAGTAAATCTGACAAATGGATGAATATTTAGAAAATAAAAACTGCCCAGATTAACAAAAGAAGAATTAAAATATTTAAATAACTTTTTAAGGAAAAAAATCCATTGTGAAAGAAAGCATTTTGGAAGTGACTAGAATGAAGTCGCTGTGAAAATTTAGGGGGTTTAGTGGATTACAAGCTCACTATACAGTAGATTCTGTGACCATTTAGGAAGCTTTGATGTTTTGAAGAGAAACTGAATCCACTTTTACTCTAAATAACATTTGCTCAAAGACTAAAAGATATTCTTCTTGATTTATTTTTTTCCTGATTCAGTGAATCAATGAAAGAAAAATCTCTTATTAAACTCATAGCACATGTACACCACTGTGTGATGCACACCACTGGAAATAGTGGGAATACAAAAAGGAAAAAAAAATGAGACTCTTCACACTCTATTTGGGGGAGACAATACATAAAAAAGGTCAGGGGAAGGGAAGGTGGAAAAGCCCCTAAATCCTGAAGGATGTACATGGTGGTGCATATGGTAAGGCCCATGGAATCCTTTGATAACATCAGTAAGTCAGATGATTATGCCAGGGATCTGTAAGATGTTGAGACAAGGAAAAGGGCAGAAGCTGGAGTACCTTTGGAGATAGTAGAAGGGCAGATGATAGTCCTTTATCTTATCAGAATGAACAGAATTGATGATGTCCATCCCATTCAAGCAGTCAATTAGTCTATCTGGGTGCTGGGCATTCTAGCTCAGGAGAAGATGAAAGAAAAAAAGAAAGGGAGGGAACTATTTATTGAACTGGCAGGTTTTCCTTTTACCCAATAGTCCTGGATACTTTCTGGGACAGCTGGGGCTTAGGGAATAACTTGGTGAGGGTGAATCAACTTTAAGCTTAGCAGAAGTGAGAATGCTTGACTTTCTTGATGTTTATTGGTCCATTAACTCTCATTTGTGAATGATTATGATTTAGTGAAAAGAACAGGGGATAAGTATTTGGCCTATCTGGGCTGAAGGGCTAGCTCTGTTACTTAATGTTAGGTTTACTTAGACACTCTATTCTTCAAATTCTTAATTTATAAAATAGGGATAATTTCACTTAAGCTACTTATCTCTCATGGTTTATGTGAGGTTTCTATCAGTAATATAGATTAAGTGTTTTGTCACCCCTAAAGAGCAGCACAATATTGAGTTATTTCTTCTTCAACATTGAAAAAGATATGATTTCATTATATGGATACTTCCTTACCAAACAGGTCCTTCTCTTTGTAATTAGGACAGTCTTTGGCTATGACTGGTGGCGCAACTTCTATTTAGCAGCTTCTATGAATGTAGCTAGTCTGGTCCTTGAAAACTAACACACAGTCCATCATTGGCTCTACACATGATAAGATTCCAGCTTAGTAATTTTTGCCAAAGCTTGTGCTCTACAGGAATAGCCTCTGAGAACACAGGGTCACTTTTACTAGATAATGAGGCAGTATAGTAAGAATTTAGTAGGGAGTGAGCTATTATTTTTATCATTGGCATCATCTTCAACTCTATCAGATGGATGGATAGATAAAACATTTATTAAAAGATTACTATAATATGTCAGGAACTGTGATAAGCAGTGGGAATGCAAATGTAGTGATTAAATAAACAGTTCTTGACCTCAGGAAGATTACCTTCTAATAGAGGCAGACTATACAAAAGGTAGCTGAAAAAGATTAGGGTTGGCTCAGAATACCCATACCTGAGCAAGGTTTAGAAGGAATTGGAGATTCAGGGATTGAACAAAGTTATAAGTCAGCATGACTTCTATAGGTGCTTTTTCAAAAGAAGGTTTAGGGATGAAGCACAGGAGGAGACTATAGAAGGAGAGGCTGCTGGGCAGAGATATAGAAGGAGACTGAAGATTCATGGGTTGAACCAGATTTGGAGTAAGTTTATCATCAGTGTCATTTTTTTTTTTTTTAGCAAAATGGTTTGTGGTCATTTGTATTATAAGAATTCCATCACTAGCTTATGACAACATCTTCATGATGGCTTTTAATTTAAAGAAAAAAAAATATATGTGTGTATATATATACATATATATTAAAGCTTCTCTGGTGTTTTCTATTATTGAAAAAGATTCCTCTGAGGACTTAAACCTGAATTTTAATACTTGCTAACTGGTCCCTGTGTTTCCCTGGCTTAGTTAGTTGGTAAGAATACCTTGCCCCCAGATTGGATACCTTTAACTTCCTCTTATTTGCTATCTCCTTCTTCTTTGCTCCCATCATTAGAATATAAACTTCTTGAAGGATTACCTTTTTTTTCTCTTGTATGTATTTCAGTGTTTAGTAGAGTGCCTGTCACATTGAAAACATTTAATAAATGTTTGTTGTTGCAAGAATGATGAGGGATCATATTAAATTTCTATAGGAAGTCAGATTTTAGAGTTAATGAAGTCCAGCTTTGCTCCTAGCATCTGGAAATGGAAATAAGGCACTGTTTTGAAGTCAGAAAGACTCTAGATATTTGTTACAGATATTTATTAGCAATGTGACCCTGGTCAAATCATTTAAAAAGAATAACAATAATAATAACTTATTTAACATTCTATATGTGCCAGTTACTATGTTATAATTCAAATATCTCATTTGATATTCATAATTACCATGGGAGGTATTATTATTCCCATTTTACAGTTGAGGAAACTGAGGCAAACTTGAATGAAGTGATTATTTCAGGATCATAGAGCTAGTTAGTGTCTGAAACTGGATTTGGATTTAGGTCTTTCTGACTCTGGGCTCAGAGCTTTAGCCCTAGCTTAATCTTTTTGTACCTAATTTCTCATGTGTAAAATGACTTTGGTGACTTGTAAAACCCCTTTCAATTCTGAATCTACTATGATCCTATGACTTAGAGTCACAAGATTTTATTTGCATTTATGAATGTGCTACTAGTGATGTGACTTTTGAAAAGTCACTTTTTTTGAACCTCAATTTCTTCACCAGTAATGTGGAAATAATAATATGCTCCCTAGTTCACAGGATGGTTATGAATTAATGTAGGCAAAGTATTTTGTAAAGTCATTGTATTAATGTGCGCTGTTACCTCACAGGACTATTTGAGAATCAAATGAGATAATGTATTTAATGTGCTTTGTAAAACTGCAAAGCATTATATAAATGTGAGCCGTTATTAATTTTTAACATTTTCTGAGCATCTAGAATGTTGGAATAGCTTTCTAACTTCCATGCATTAAATCTACTCCCTCTTCTCCCTTAAAAGTCGTCTTAAATCATATCTCAAGAAAGAAGAATTTCAATTTAGGTTGGCTCACTTTTCCTCCTTCTTCCCTCCAGCAGGGTGAAACTAATTTCTCTCCATTATATTCATAGTCATCTGGGAAATCCAGAAAAAGTGAAGAAAAAACTAAGGCTTCAGGAATAGCTAAAAAGAATGAGTAGAATCAATTTAAATTATTGCTATTTGGCATCTGAATATGAAAAAAAAGTCACATATGTAAAGGCATTGATCAAATTGTACATGGAGAATTTTTAAAAAGCCAAGATTGGATTTATCCTAGTTCCATTCAGCAGTCTTGGAAACCTCTATGAAAGAAGGGAAGCTTTTTTTTTTTTTGCCACATAGAAATATAAACAGTTTGACTTTATTGAATTTCTTATATTTTTTGATGTTTCTCTTTATTTATTTATTTTTAAAATAACTTTTTATTGACAGAACCCCTGCGAGGGTAATTTTTTACAACATTATCCCTTGCACTCACTTCTGTTCCAATTTTTTCCCCTCTCTCCCTCCCTCCACCCCCTCCCCCAGATGGCAAACAGTCCTATACATGTTAAATATGTCACAGTATATTCTAGATACAGAAGGTAGAAACAATCCGGGAAGAAAAACAAAAATGCAAACAGCTTACATTCATTTCCCAGTGTTCTTTCTTTGGGTGTATATCTTCTGTCCATCACTGATCAATTGAAACTGAGTTAGATCTCTTTG
The DNA here is from genome assembly GCF_016432865.1 of Antechinus flavipes. Taxonomy (NCBI): domain Eukaryota; kingdom Metazoa; phylum Chordata; class Mammalia; order Dasyuromorphia; family Dasyuridae; genus Antechinus; species Antechinus flavipes. Next base: position 125,310,093 of record NC_067398.1, on the reverse strand, counting down.
TCAAAGAGATCCACTTCCATCAGAATGCATCCTCATATAGTATCGTTGTTGAGGTATATAATAATCTCCTGATTCTGCTCATTTCACTTAGCATCAGTTCATGTAAGTCTCACCAGTCCTCTCTGTATTCATCCTGCTGGTTATTTCTTACAGAACAATAATATTCCATAACATTCATATATCACAATTTACCCAACCATTCTCCAATTGATGGGCATCCATTCATTTTCCAGTTTCTAGCCACTATAAACAGGGCTGCCACAAACATTTTGGCACATACAGGTCCCTTTCGAAAGAAGGAAAGCTTGAGAGATCTGAGGAAGAGAATGAAAGTAGCTAGACATTGGAGCTCTAAGTATATTTTGTAGAAAGTTGGACAATATGGAGGAATAACAAAGATAGGAGGGGGAAAATGAGGACACACGGATAGGGAACAGCATAGTTACTTATTCAGATACATTAAAGGTAATGGGGAGCTAGTAAAGGATTGAAAAATGAGGAGATAATGGAATAAAACTGGATGTCTACCCAGATCAAATAACTTGCCCAATATCACAAAGGCAATGAAAAAGTTAGGATTCACTCCCTTCCTCTTCCTTACTCTCTCAGAACTTTCTGAATAACATAATCCAAATGATAGACAGCTGTGGAGATGGGACAAAGGTGTGAGAATGTTACCAAAAGTTTATAGTATTATACAACCCAAATTAATTTTGCATCAGTTCTGTGGCAGAGTGCCATGGAGACACTCATGGGATAAACTGCTATCAAACCAATAAACAACTGGTTTCTGGTGAAATACATTAGGAGATATTTGTATCCATAGGCATTAGAGCTAGCATTTGTGGTCTACAGAACATTCCGACCAGAAATGGAAAAAATATTTGTGTCATCGAATTGCTGATTGATTGGTTGAATTACCTCTGTGGGTGTGCCTGGCAATTACTGGCAAATTCAAGGATAGCAGGGGACTGTACTCTACTTCCTTTGCCTCTGATGAAAGAAACCAATAATGGGTTATTAAGTGGTTGCAGGCTTACTGCAATTCTGCTAACTTTTAACTCTATATATGTGAGGAGAAATTATCTACTTTTGTCTATTTTTTTATTCCAAACATGATGGAGAGCTAGAGAATTATTATAGACTAGCAGCTAATCAGTCCGTATGCAGCCTACTATATGCTAGGTATTATTTTAAATGCTGTTGATACAAGAAAGACAAAATATTATCCCTGCTCTCAAGGGGCTCACAGTATAATGGGAGAGAAAACAAGAAAACAATTATGTATGAACAAGGATATATGTAAGATAAATGGAAAATAATCAATAAAAGGGGAAAATAATCAACAGAGGGAATTGAAAAGTCTCAGGAAAAGTCAAGGTGACATTAACTGGGACTTGTAGGAAGCCAGGAAGCCAGGAGGCAGAGATAAAGAGGTAAGATATTTAAGACATGGGCAACAGCCGGTGAAAATGTTCTGAGTCTGGAGATGGATTGTCTTTTTTTGAGAAATATTAAGCAGGCCAAAATCATTGCCACCACAAATACATGGATAGGAGTGAATAAGGTGTAAAAAGATCGGAAAGTAAAAGGAGACATGTTTGAATGCCAACAAAAGATTTTATATTTGATCCTGTAGCCACTGAATAGAGAGTTCTTGAAGTTTATTGAATAGACCGGGATGATAAAATTGTTCTTTAGGAAAATTAATTTAACCAGGTGAGTGGAGGATAGACTGGAAAAGGAAGAGACTTGGGGCAGGCTGCCCAACTGACAGTCTATTGAAATTTTCCAGGTATGAGGTGATGAGAGACTGTACCAAAGTGGTGTCAGTGTCAGAGGAGAGAAGGAGATATAGATGAGAAGTGCTGTGAAGGTAAAATCAATAGGTCTTGGCAACAATTGAATATGGGAAGTGAGAAAGATTGAAGATTTGTGAGTGATACGGATCTTGGGAGCTTGGGTGACTGGGAAGAAGATTCCCAGTAATAGGGAAATTCAGAAGTGGGTAGGTTTTTTTTTTTTTTTTTTTTTTGGAGAAATATAATATGTTTAATTTTGGACCTGTTGAATTTAAGATATCTATGGAACATTCAGTTTGACATGTCTAATACATAGGAGAAATTTTAGGGCTGAATAATTCAATCTGAGAAATATTAGCATAGAAATGACAATCAAAATCATTGGAACTGATGAGATTATCAAATGAGATAGTGTAGAAGGAAAAGAGAAGAGGCTTAGCACAGAGCTCTCCAGGATGCTCACCTTTATAATGTATGACTTGAATAAAGATCCAGCAAAGCAGCTAGAAAGGAGCCCAGCTAAGAAGAGCTCAAAGCTGTCATCGAAATCTAGAGAGAAGAGATATCAAGGAAAAGAAGCAGAGCAACAGTATTGAAGATTGAAGATGAGAATTAAAAAAAGACCACTGGATCTGGTGATTAAGAGAAAATTGGTAACTTTGAAGAGAATAATTTCCATTGAATGATGAGGTAAGAAGACAAACTGTAGAGCTATAAAGAGAATAAGAGGAAAGGAGGGCATTAATTATAGATTTTGCCTTTTCTTTAATTTTTTTTATTTTAATGGTGTGCCATTTTTCCAATTATGAGTGAAGATGTTTCTCAATATTTATTTCTGTAAGATTTTGAGTTCCATTTTTTTTCTCCCTTACTCTTTTATAGTCTCCCTTCCCAAGACAGCAAACAAAGTAATACAGGTTATACATGTACAATAGATTTTTAACATATTTCCATACGAGTCAAATTGGGAAAGAAAAATAAAAAAGGGGAAAAACCATGAGAAAAACAACAAAAAAGTGAAAATAGTATGCTTTGATCCACATCCACTCTCTATGGTTCTATTTCTGGATGTGGATGGCATTTTTCATCCATAGACTGTGCCTTTTCAACAAGTATAGTTGCTAAAGAAAGAAGAGATATGAGATGATAGTTATTTGGGATTAAGTGAGATTAAGTGAGAGTTTTTGGAAAATTAGAAGGAGGAAACTTTACAATTGTAAATCTGAATAGAACTTTGAAAGGAAGTTTGCCATATGAAATAGGGAAGATACTGGAATTTGCAATCAGAAGATATATTTTTTTCATTACAAAGATATTAATTTGTCATGCTTTTTAAATGAAATTAGTTTTTGAATAATAAATGCAAATCTGTACTAATGCTTAGAAAACATTACATTTATTCTACTCCCTGAGGCTGTGTCCAGAGATAACTTGACACAACTCATTATCTTTCTGGTGTGATCCTCCAAGACCATTGACCCTTTTATGTATAAGATTAGTTCAATTAGTACAAGTCTTCATGTTTTTGACTTAGAAGTTACATAGTTGATTGGCTATAGGATGTCAAAGAAGTCATCTACTAGTATCCTCCCAGAGCAGTTTTTGTAAAGCACATGTCAGCACTTGTTAAACTGCTTGTTGAAGCAAGGGAAACTTGAGCTCCTGAAACATTACCAGTAGGTGGGCTGTTACAGTAATTTATGGGGAAGTATCTAATTTTGAGAAGTGTTAACTTTTACTATGAATCATTACATCTCCTTATAATAGAAGTTTCATTTTCTTCCACTAGTTCTTAAATAGATTGTCTGGGAATGAATGAATGTTAACTACATTTAATTACAGTGGTAATTTACATTCAACTCTTCATCTCCTGGCAAGTACTCTGTGGCAAATTCCTTCCATTATTCAATAAGACAGACATTTATTAAAGAACCTACTATGTTTAGGACATTGGGGCAAATATAGACAATTAAAAAAAGAAAGTATTTAGCTTTGGATTACATTATAATCTTTCCCCTCTTATAGTGGAATTACAATCTGAAAAAAATAATTTTTCTTTAGCTGATCTTGGTGGTTCTCTGACCTGCTTATGTAGTGCTAACCTCTCTTCTAATCCAAATTCCTATCTCCTAGGGCCTATGAAATATATCAAATTGGGGACCTGTAGATCTTTTCAACTCAGCTCATCTTTCTCCCCCAAATCCTTCTTCTTTCTGAACTTCTCTATTTCTATTGAGGACAGCATCACCTTCCCACTTTCTTAAGCTCCTGAATCGCCCTTGATTCCACACTCTCTCTTCCCCCCCATATCTGTTGACAAGGCTTATTGATCTTTCCTTTTTAATATCTCTCAGATATTTACTCTCCTCTCATTCCACACTGTCACAACCAAGGATGTAGGTCCTTCTCATCTCCTATCTCATATGCTACTGCAAGAATCTAGAAACATAGGTTGGATCCATTACCTGTCAGTGGTTTCCTTTTATCATCAGGATCAGATATCAAATCATGTGTCCTTCAAAGCTCTTTACAGCCTGATCCTTTCCTGCCTTTCTAATATTTTTATTTCCCCTAGCCTTCTTGCTAGTCTTCTAACTGGACACACCATCTCTAAACTAGGAATTTGAATTGATTGTTTCCCATGCTTGGAAATGCTCTTCTTTATTTCAGTCTCTTGTCTTCCCCTGTTTCCTTCAAATGTCAGCTAAAAATCTTATCTTCTACAAGAAGCCTTTTCTGATACCCTTCAAAGCCGTGCCTTCACTCTGTTGGTTTTCACTAATCTATCTTGTATTTATCTTGTTTGTATGTTGTCTTTTTCATTAGAAGTAAGTTCCTGGAAAGCAAACTGCTTTTTGCCTTTCTTGGTATCCCAAGTGCTTAGTCCAATGCTCAACTTAATAAATGCTTGTTGGTAAAGAAGTCATTTTATGTTTTAATATTAGCTGTTAGCTAGGGTGGTGTGGGGAGGAGGAAAGAAAAAAAAGGAATTTATTATATTATAAATTATTATTATATCATTATAAATTATTATATTATAATGTCATATTATATAATTATCATGATAATTATATGACATAATTATAAATTATTATACTATTATGCATTATTATAATAAATATATGTTTAAATGGAATAGCAAGTTGTACATAATTTACAGTTTCATGTGCAATCATCTTTTTTTATTATACTATGTTATGGAAATGCTTGTTTTATTTTGTAAGTTAAAAATTAAAAAAGACATAAATGGCTAATTGAAATATGATTATATATTGGACTTTATTAATCATATATTGGACATCACTATTTTTTACACTTTAAATTATATTTTGTTTTTTCCAATTACATGTAAAACAATTTTCAACATTCATTTTAAATAAGATTTGAGTTCCAATTTTTTCTCCCTCCCTCCCTCTTCTTCCCTTCCCCAAGAAGGCAAGCAATCTGATATAGATTATTCATGTGTAGTCATGTAAAACATATTTCCACATTAATCATGCTGGGACACCATGAACTTGGAGTTGATGGCAATATGACTTGACCTAATGTTTGCTTTTGAACTAGCTTTGAAGAATGAGGTTGTTAATTCAAATCAAAGGAACAAAATGAACTATACTTAATTTATTTAAGAGAATAAATATTTATGATCTACTGTTAGGATTGGGGACTTTAGCTCATTCATTGCTGTATTTTGTTGGTAACAAATGAATCATATTTCATCATTAAAGTAGACCTGGCAGAATCTCTTTGCTGCCTTCTAACCTTTTCTTTCTGCATTATCTTCTCAATTTCTGTTTATCCTTTCTCTCTCCCTCTCTGCATATGCTTCAAAGCATCATCCTGCTGAGCACATCTCACTTAAACTTTGTCTCCCTCTGAATGGTACCATGATCCCAAATTGTTCATCTTTTTCCCCTTTTAGCTGTATATGGAATTCCTCAGTTTCCTGTCTCAGTTAGCTATAGGAAAACAATTTGATTAAATGAATTCACACTAATAGCTTGGCTTAATGTGTTACCTCTCGGGCCATTTAAAAAGAGAATGTTTGTTAACCCAAATAAATATATCTCTAGTGATAGAATTGGGACAGATCAATAAGGGAAATATTTTTGGTTGGGTTTGTTTTTCTTAGATCTAATTACATATTTTCTTTTAGGGCACTCACTATCTATTCTGCTTATGCCAAGGCTGGCTATGACTATTTGGTAATATTATATTAGGAGTTAAATTGAATGATTTTGTGTGCTCAAAAGTATATTTATCTATCTATCTATCTATCTCCATATCTTAGATAATATTGTTTCATTCTTTTAAAAAAAAATATATGTCAATCCAAATGAGCAGTTTCTTAAACTGTTAATTTCTTCAATTTGTAATCAAGATAGTAATAAAACCATAAATTAAAATCCAGCATTTTCCTATCACTTAAACCATTTGATGACTCATGTACCATGAAGCAAAAGAGGAGTGTGGGCTTAGGGCAGCAGTTTTCAAACTTTTTGGCCTCAGGACTCCTTTACTCTCTTAAAAATGTTTGAGGCTTCCCCCCAAAACTTTTTAGGTGGGTTAGTACTATCAATATTACTTATTAATCATTAAAACATCTTAGCATTATTATGAAAATAGTTTTGATTTTATGGATTATATGAAAAGGTTGTGGTGACCCCCAGATATCTATAGGCCATACTTTGAGAACTGAGTCTCTACTTTTGATGTCTGTTCCCCTTCTTGCATGATACTTGATTAATTTTAATTTAATATTAATTCATTAAGTGTTTATCAGAATCCAGAAATTATAGTAGGGAGCAAGCAGGTAGTACTTGTTAAGAACATAATTCTCTAAGCTGAAAAGATTGGCCATTAATTATGTCTGAAATAAGCTGCAAAGATTGGTGGCCTTTAGGTGGCCAAATAAATTGTCCAGAGGTAGTCAGTACTGGTGACCAAAGAAGAATATGGCTTTAAATCAAGAGGACAAATAAATCCAGGACAGCAAGAAGGAAAGCAGGTTTTTGGAGTCAGTGATCAAAGATTTAATACTTGGTTCATCATATTTAGAGAGACCAGGGAAATGACCTTTGGCTTTTTCTTTCTTTTTTTTAAGGTTTGGCAAAAGAGAGTTTATTGACATTGAGGGGTCCTCAGGGTGCTAAGATCCTGATTAGGAAAGTAGCCTACCTTTGACTTTTTAAAGCCAATTATGTATATTTCAGTTTTTGACTTCCCATGAGTCACCTTTGGCTGGAGATCTCCTGTTGTTTCCATTCTCATTAACTGATCCAAAAATTACACCTTTGAAAGTGGTGCCTCAGGCCTGTAGGATTAGCATTGCTATAAATACTTAAATATTTCTCTAATGAATTTATAGAACTTGAGTCACAGGTATCTATGGAGAGATGCTATGTGCCTGGCATAATTTGGGGATCTCACTTTGGGCCAGAATGGTCCTGGGAAATAGAATTTAGCTCCTGGGCTTAACAATGAGACCTTTGACATCCAGCGATGACATTCTGTGGAAGGGCCCAGACAGGCCATTTTTCATTCTTTGGATGTTTCCCCCACCCCTAAACCTTCTAGGGGCTTTTGGTTTTATTAGGGATCTTCTGATGTCTGCCTTCTGGAATGCTTCTAATTGGATGATTCTTAGAGTTTCCCCAGATTCTCGTCAACTCTCCATCTGAAATGGATTCCAGTGATATAGGCAGCAAGCAGAAGCCTTGACTCCTCTGGAATGGTCCAAATATTAAAGCCTTGTGACATGGGCAGAAGATAGATGGGTGCTCTAGCTTAGGAAAAAGGGTGTCAGCAATTTATAGAATGTAAGCACACAGATTTACCCAGTCATTCTGTCAGGAGCATTTACTCAGTGCCTACTATTCAACAGAAAGGCAGAGTGCATCCAGCCCTAAGGATTTGGAAAAAGTATGTAGAGATGGAAAATCAAAACACTTCAAATCCTTTTTTGATGACCACACTGGCTTTTATGAAAAACATTTTGATAAAAATAATTTTCTTTATATATTATATTTTATTTTCTGGGAAGAAAATTTTGAAGAACAAGAAAATTTCTCACTCAGAGGATTACTAGTAATTTCTTCCTGTTTAAGTTCTTCACAGAATAAAGGCTTTGAATTTGTAATAATATTTTAGCAAAAGGCTAATTAAGGTCATAGTTTTAGGTAGACAGGAATTGGAAGAAATCAATGATTCTTAAAAGTAAACAAAGATATTGTTTCTCAAAAAGTGATGTTATCCATATGTGAAAAGGAGCCAGCAATCTTGGCTTTGATACAGTTTTGCTTCTGTAGTGACTATGTGCTTTAGTAAAATTCATTAGATAGGGGAGTCTGAAGACTTCAATCTTAGCTCAGTCTCTAGTCACAGAACCTTGACCAAAGCACACGACACTTATGGATCTATGCAACATTAGATTCTGTCTAAAATCTTTTCTAGCTCTAAAAGTCTATGATTGAAATGGTTACATTTTTAAGATTGTTAAGAGAATTGGAGAAATCCCAAACATAAAACCAAAATTCCACAAGCTTCTTTCATATGTTGTATGAGCAAAATGTCATAATAGAAGCCTCATCTTTGGGGTTGTGGGGACAGGAAAGTTATAGTGTGGTTGGGTTTGCTAATTCTGTGAGGCTCAGCTATTAGAACAGTCATTCTGCTTTTGGATGGGTAAAGAGAAAATATACATTAAAGTATAATTGTATTGCACCAAGTTTCCCTGCCATTGCATTATACCAGGATATGAATGGCTATTTGGAGAATCAAACTATTCGAGTTGGGCACAATGATAGCAATGAGGGACTTGCTATTCTGTGAGCAACAATGTGTTGAGGCAGATAAAAAATGAAAAGTAAAAAAAAAAAAATCAACGGACAGCTACATGGCGCAATGGACAGAGCACTGGCCTTGAAGTCAGAAGGACTTGAGTTCAAATTCAGCCTCAGACACTTAACCCTTATTAGCTGTGTGATTCCTGGGCATTCACTTAACCCCAATTGCTTCACCAAAAAAATCATTTTACTATATTTACGATTCTATGGCTGTCTTTGAATTTTTAAATCATCTGGATATGAACAAATATCTCTCTTGTCAGACTTAGGTAAAGAAAGATAGCATTCAAGACAGGAAGTAGCGTCAGGTAGTGAGAACTTGTGTGGGAAAAAATAGATCTGATTTTGGATTTAAGAGAGAACCAGCCCTGCTAGTTTGAAGTTAAGCCAAAGGCCAGATGTAGACCTAGGGAGTCTACTTAAAGCAACCCATCCAGCAAAGATGCTATGCCTATCAGAGAATAGCTGAGACACGAGGACTCTATGAGAAGAAAAAGGGCATTGGGGCTCCACAGTAATGGAGGCATGAGTTACATTGGCAATATACAAATGTTCCTCACATGTGTGCCTTACTACCAGTGAGATTGACAGTAAGATTGTGTGATTGCACTTGCTCTTTGCATTGAGTTTGTGTGTTTTAAGAGAGTATGTTTCAAGATTTTTGGAAGGAATACTTTATGGTACTGTTTTTACTATGCTATTTTATCAAGTGTTTTTACTTTGAGAACTCTGTGTCTGTAGACTGTTATTAAAAATGTAAATTATGAGTAGGGTTCAAGAGCTATAGTTTTAGGATATAGACCCTCAGAAATATTGTAGAACCTTGAAAATACACCACCCTTTTTATTTTGCAGTATTACAAACCTTTGAGTACCTAATTGTGGGAGGCAGTCCAAATGTCTTATGAGAGGGTGAACTTTCTGATACAGGAAACATTTAGACAGAATCTTCAATTGTAGTATAAGGGGATTTCCTTTGTTAGGAGGAGAATGGCTTAGGCCAAAAGTCACTTTTTAAATCCAATATTCAATGATGTTATTATGGATGGAAGAATCATATTTGGTTTACGACTGGGTTCATTCTGTAAAGAGTCAATCCAGACTTGAATGCCTCCTTAAGAGAATGTGGTATCCAAGCTTCATTTCTGTCATCAAAATAGAATTGCCTGGGTCAAAGATAAAAATACTTTTATGGAGAACACAAAAGCCTATAAAGCTATTTTCACATCTAGTGGTTCTTATAAAAATACTTGATACCGTATGTGAAAAATAAATTGGAATCATATGCATATTGTTTTTCTTAAGGTACACAAAAAAGTTAAAATGATAAAGATTAAGAGGCAGATAGCCAAATATTCTTTGTTATTTGATGGAATTCATGGTTTTAGAAGACACTTTGGAGGTGGTCTGACTCCAAATACTGTGAAGAACTCTGAAGAGAAAAGAGTGCATTAGGCACACTCTCTCCCACCATCCTTCCTTTAATTTCTACCTCTCCCCCACCTCCAGTGCCCTTAATAAGGCTGTTTATCATTCTCCTTTGTCTGAAATTTAAAATCTTTTCATATTGAAAGCTGGAAAATATATTTTGTGGCTTTTCTAAAAGGGATCTTTTCTGCCTTCCTTGTCTAGTTTCATGAAACTTTTTTTCAAAGGCACAGATTTAATTTTTGGGGCGTGAGGAGGATATTCCATTATCACTAAAACTAGAATTATTGCTCTTGTTAAAAGTTTCAGTCTGAAACAAAAGGAAATGTCACTACTTTCAGATTGAATACAGAGACAAATAAGTGAGACTTCTTTAAACCATTTGACCAAATTCAAAATGGATTCCTGTGCTCTACTAAAAAAAACAAATACCAAAACAACCATCTGTTCTATGGCTCTTTGATTGAGTAAATCAACAAGTATTTATTAAGAACCTATTTTATGGACTAGGCACTATTTTAAATGCTGGTGATACAAGGTCATAAAAAATACCAAATAGTCTCTGTCACTAAAAAGAGAGAATATAAAGGAATATTACACACACACACACACACACACACACACACACACACACACACACTTTCTCTCTCTCTCTCTCTCTCTCTTTCTCTCTCTCTCTCTCTCTCTCTCTCTCTCTTAGGCAAGGGAATCACTACTAGTAGCTAGGATAATCAAGAATGGATTCAATTTGAAAACAGTTAAGCTCAGCTTAGAAAGAAGCTGATGATTCTAAAGAGTGAGGAAGGGACTTGTGCTTAGATTTTTTTTTTATCTTATGCTTTTACCTTTAATAGATAAACAAATTTTTGTCTTTTAAATTTTTGTCCCAATAAAGAAGTTGGAGACTTTTCTGTCTTGTGTGACAATTAGGTCATTTTATTTTCAGCCATGGAGGGAGAGAATATTTAAAATTCTAAGTGAAATTATTTTATTCCCTCAAATGAAATACCTAAGATAATTCATTAAGATGAGATTTCCTTTGTTTGGGTTGAAAGCTATTTATTTATTTATTACTTTTCCTTCCTGAAGTTCTTTCAAATAATAAGATACTCTAATGCATTTGTTCAATTTCAGAAACTACCCCTTTGTGATTATTTGCCCTGGGTATATATTGTGAATCAGACAATGTGGAAAATTGCACATAATTGAACTTCTCTTTTAGGCCACATAGATAAGCATAAGTCTATTTCTTCAATAGGCTTCTTCTATAGGAACTCTTGATTCTTTCCCACTGCCCTGGTTACTGCCATCTCTTTAGCTGGGAAACTCCACTCCGAGGAACTTTTCTCTTAGACTGAGTAGTCAAAAATGTTGTCATCAAGAACATGCAACTTCTATTATTTTCTTCCCCAAACTAGTCATTTAATTTTTTTTTTTGAGGGAGAAGAAAGGAACTTGCTTCAGAAACAACTCTGGCTATCTTTTCCTTGATCTGTTTTTAGGACAGAGAAAAGATGAAAAAAAGGAAGTTTAAAGTCTGTCTGTCTATATGTCTGTCTCTCTGTCTCCCTCTTTTTTACACTTAATAGTATTTTTTCCATTACATGTAAAGATAATTTCGGCATCCATTTTTGCAAAGTTTTGAGTTCCAATTTCCCCCCTCTCTTCCTCCCTTTCTCTCTCCCATCCCCAAGACAGCAAACAATTTTTACAATTTACATTTACATTTACAATCATGTTAAATATATTTACACATTAGTCATGTTGTGAAAAAAGAATCAGAATAAAAGGGAAAAAACTATGCAGAAGAAAACAAAAAAAATGAAAATAGTATGTTTTGATCTGTATTCAGACTCCATAGTTCTTTCTCTGGATGAGGATAACATTTTCCGTCATTAGTCTTTTGATATTTTCTTGGATCATTATATTGCTGAGAAAAGTCAAGTTTATTCCAGTTGACCATCACACAATGTTGCTGTTACTGAGTATGATGTTCTTTTGTTCTGCTCACTTCATCTAGCATTGGTTCATGTAAGAAGATTTTCTGAAATTCATCTGCTTATCACTTCTTATAGCACAATCATATTCCATTACATTCATAAACTAGTTTATGTTTAGTCATTCTCCAATGGATAGCCATCCCCTCGATTTCAATATACCACCACAAAAAGAATTGCTATAAATATTGTGTACATGTGGATCCTTTTCCTTTCTTTTATTATTTCTTTGCAATACAGACCTAGTAGAGATACTGCAGAATCAAAAGCTATGCAGTTTTATAGCCCTTTGGATGTAGTTCCAAATTGCTCTCCAAAATGGTTGGATCATTTCCCCTCTCTTTTGTAAGCTGATACAGAGCAGGGCACTTTTAGCTAAGCTCTCTTTTGCCAAAATCATAAAATTTTATGGTTTGAAATTAAGACTGCATCTAAGAATCAAAGAATAATGGAGCTGGAAGATCATTTAAATAAGGACCTCTCACTTTCAGAGGTGGAAACTGAGACCCAGAGAAGTAATCTGGGGTCACAAACCTGATTAGTAGCAGAACAGGAGCTAGTATTGAGGCTCTAACTCATTTCATTGTGGTTCTTCCCTATGGTTACTACATAAGTTTTCTGAGCTTTTTCTGAGTTTCTGGTTTCCAAGTATGCATGCTAAAGTTGCTCCTGAGATGATAGCTTCCTTTGGGATAGGAGTTATAACAATACTGGGAGACTTTAGTGATATCGCTGATCCCGATATTGTTTAGCAAACAAAAAGGGAGAAAGTTGGGATGTCTTGCCAGCTCTTAGCCAACCCAGAGAAGTAGTCACCAAAAAAGGGGCATACATCCCTAATGTTTAGAGGTAGAAAGTTTCCTAATAAAGACATATACAAATAAAGACAGAAAATAAACAATTGGAAAAATACTAATTGCTAATGTGTAGACTGAATCAATATAATTAAATGACAGTATTACCAGAGTTAATTTACTTATTTAGGTCTATACCAACCAAACTACCAAATAATTATTTTATAGAATTAGAGAACAATAATAAAATTAATCTAGAAGAACAAAAAGACAAGAATAGCAAGGATTTGCTATTCTTGCAATTAAAAAAAGTTGAAGAAAAGCAATGTAATAGTATCAGATCTTAAACTATAGTACAAAATAGTAATCATAAAAAAATCTGGTAATGAATAACAAATATTGTGGTTGATCAATGGAATAGATTAGACACACATTGTACAGAAGTAAATGACTACAATAACCTAGTGTTTGATAAACCCCCAAATCTAAGTCATTAGAGCAACAACTCAATGACAAAAACTGTTGGGAAAAGCAATCTGGCAGAAGCTAGCCATAGACCAATTTCAAGATAATTCAAAAAGAGTATATAATTTAAGACCAAATAATGTTATAGGCAAGATTACATATAATATAGGTGATATTATAGGAAAATGGGGGAACATGGAAAATTTACCTGTTAGAGCTGTGGTTAAAGGAAGAATTTATTGCCAAACAAGAAATAGAGAATATCATGGGAGGCAAATAGATTGATTACATGAAATTAAAAGGCTTTTGCACAAACAAAAGCAAATACAGCCAAATTCAGAAAACAAGAAACTGGGGAAATTTTTTATAGCAATTATAAAAGCCCATAATTTTTTTAAATTATAAAAAAAAGAACCTTTCCTCAATTGATAAATGATCAAATGATATGACCAGGCAGTTTTCTAAAAAAATAAAAATTTCACATGAAAAAGCTCCAAAATGTTACTGATTAAAGAAAAGCAAATTTAAGCTACTCTAAGATACTATTTCACACCATTACCTAATAAAACAAAGGAAAATGATAACTGTTGGAATAGATGTGAAAAAATTGGAACACTAATGGTTGTAGTTAGAGCTGTGAATTAGTCCTACCAACCTACATAATAATTTAGAATTATGCCCAAAGGGCTATAAGATTTTGCATATTCTTTGACCCAGCAATACTAAAGAAAAAGCAAAATGATATATAGATGCCAAAAAATATCTGTAGCAACTTCTTTTGTGATGATAAAGAATTGGAAATTGAGGGAATGTCTATCATTTGGAGAATGATTGAATAAGTCGTGTTATATGATGGTGAACTTTTGTTCTATGAGAATTGACAAAGGCAATGGTTTCAGAAAAAAATTAATATGAGGAAGACTTCTTATATGAGCTGATGCAAAATTATGTGAACAGAAACAAGAGAATATCGTGTAAAATAATAGCAGTATTGTAATGATAACTATGAAAGATTTAGTTACTCTGATCAAGACAATGATATAAGACAATTCCAAAGCATTTACGTTGAAAAATCTTTGGAGAAAGAACTGATAAAATCTAAATACAGAATGAAGTATATTATTTTTACTTCCTTTGTTTTTCTTGTTTTTTGTTTTGGTGATATGGCTTATGTAGAAATATGTTTTGCATTACTTCACATGTTTTATGAGTATCATATTGTATGAGTTCTCAATAGGTTGTGCAGAAGCTAGGAGGGAAAGAATTTCAAAATATTAAAAATATAAAGAAAAAAGAAATGACAGTTTCAAGAAAAAAAAGTTTTGCTGGGTTTCATGTGAAGAGTCTGGAACCCCATCTGAGTATCATCAATGCTCATGGTCATCCCATTGCCCAGAAAAGAAGGGAGACACTTCTTACTTCAAAAGGGAATGTGTCACTAGAGAACATATAATAATCTCAGTCTTGGATAATTCTCTGAATATACAAAGGCAGTTGAGCTATAAAAATGGATAAAACTCAACAGGTCAAATCCCTTTTTTGGCTTTTTTTTTTCTTCAAATTATGGGCCAGTGAACTTGACTTCAATTCTGTATACAATTTTAGAAGATATTATAATTATTATTAAAGGATGGTATTTAGAAAAGGTAGCAGTGCTCACAGTGTCTTTGCCAGACCCAGATTATGAACATTGATCTGGACAACATATGATTAAAAACATTTTCCTCCTCTTAGGACAGAGACTTATTAGAATCCAATGTTGATTATGTTGCCGAAATGGTCATTTTGTTTGTTGTTCTGTTTTGCTTACCTGTTTTTCCTCATTGCAAAGGATGAACAAGGGAAGGTTCAGTGATTAGTATTGTGGTGATAATACATCTCTCTCAATTCCTTGCATAAAGTAGATGCCAAGCAACACATATTTGGTCAATTATAGTTAATTTAGAACCTCTTAGAAGGCCCTGCTATTAAAAAAATTATGTTGGCACTGTAAGTAAACATTTGAAAATATTCAGTTTGAGACCTTTAGATGTTTTAGGTTAACATAATTTGCTTTTGGCAGAACTGTTTATGTGTTTTCCTTTTTTTTTTTTCCCTAACAAAATTTCTTTCTAATTCATCCTGCATAACATGTTTATAAATGGACAGAGAATTGGTACTAGTATACTGGTTTATCCAGTGAAGAAATTTGGTCTTTCCAGGTTTCTGGACAGATTCTTAAACTAATAGAAGAATTGTGTGTGTGTGTGTGTGTGTGTGTGTGTGTGTGTGTGTGTATAAAAATATATATAAATATAAATATCTCATTATTAAGTTACTAGTATTCTTCATGCCACAGTTATTCCTAACCCAAGGCTTAGAGTACAAATGCTTTAAATCAAACCCTACATAAATATTACATTTTGCTTTTGCACATGTTTTCAATTACTGAAAATTTAATTTACTATAAAATGATTCCTTCCACCCAACTCCACAGAAACTTTGGGACAGATGCATCCTTTGCCTTTAAAAATCTGTTACCTGGTATATTCCCCTCATATTTTAAGCATCAGATAAATAAGAAAAAAAGAACCTTATGACTGACCTGAAGCAAGAACTATCTGTCTTGTAGTGAATGCAGTCTTTTCTTTGGTGTCTTTAGACTTCTATATATAAGGCTGGTTCTGTCTAGAGCAGTGACATAAGGTGTTATAAAGCTGGAAGGGACCAAGAATGGCGGGGGTGGGGGTGGGGGTGGGGGATGAAGACTGGAGCCAGCTCCAACTGCCTCTCAAATTTTGAGTATGAGCATTTACACCTCAGAAATCAGCAATTACTACAAAATAGTTCTAGATTTGTTGTTTTGTTGGTTGGTTATATTTGAGAAAGTGATAGGAAAAATATTAACAATGTAGATAAAATTTAGAAGTATGTCAAGAAATTTTTTTTTCTTGAAGAACTAATTGCCTGAAACATTTACCAACACCCTCCTAGTCTAACCCCTCCATTAGATTAGAAACCAGAGCTTATGGGGAAAAATGAGAGTTCAAAGTTTCAAAGCTAACAAGTGAAAGAATTGAGATTTGACAACAAGCCCACTGTATTTCTCATACTTTTTCTGCTTCATTTTACTTACTGGAGAATAAAGATTAGAAAAAGTTTGTTTTTCTTCAATTGTGTCCAACTCTTTGTGACCCCTTTTGAGGTTTTCTTAGCAAAGTTATTGGAGTGCTTTACCATTTTCTTTTCCAGCTCATTTTACAGATGAGGCAACTAAAGCAGATAGGGTTAAGTGACTTGCCCAGGGTCACACAGTAAGCATCTGAGGCTAGATTCCTGAGTTCAGGACTGTCATTCTAATCACTCATAATGGGCACCATATAAAAGTTTTTTTCTTTTCTTCTTGCTTTTTTCCTTGCAATGGGAAAGATAATATGTTGATATATAGGTACATAAATGATATATACAAGTCAAATACAAATGCTTTAGAGGGAAGCATTAGTAAAAGAAGTCAGGAAGGCAAGAGAGCAAGTGAGGAAACAGCATTCAAGTCACAGGGAACAGCCAGGGTAAGAAATGAGATTGGGAAATAGGACATATGTGGGAAATAGGAGACTACTTTCACTGTATCAGAGAGTTCCTGAGAAGACTGAACAGATTTGTGAAGGATTTTACAATTCTAAACAAAAGATTTGATAATTGATCTTAGAGATAATAGGGAGTCACTGGGGATTTATTAAGTATAAGTGACATAGTCAGGCTAGGCTGATGAAATGATTGAGATAATTGTGTAAGAGAAATAGGGCCAGGACATAATCTTGGGCATTCATGGACATGATCTGGATGAAAGTCTAGCAAAGTGATCTGAGTAGTGAGATAAGAGAGAAGGAAGGAAAGAGGAAGAGAGAGAAAAAAGGAGTGAGACAGACAGACAGACAGAGAAAAAGATAGAGAGAAACACAGAGTAACACAGAGAGACAGATACAGATAAAGAGACAGAGATAAAGAGGCAAAGAGAGAGAGACAGAGATACACACATCCTCTGTATGTATATACACAGGAGTGTAATAAAAACCTAGAGAAATTCTGAAGAGAGTCAAAGGTGTCAAAAAGTCATAGAATAATCAATAAAGATGAATCCTGGGAGAAGTCCATTACATTTGGCAATTAATAAATCATTAGTAAGTTTGGATAGAGCAATTTCAATCGAATGATTAGGTTGGAAGCCAAATTCATTCATTCATTCATTTATTCATTCAATCTTATAAGGAAATCATGGCTTGGAGATAAAGTAACCTGCTCAACAATGCACAGGTGGTAAATAAATAGCAAATTAAGAATTGGAATTCAGATTGTTTGGTTATTTTTCCAATCTTTCCCCTTCCCCCCGCGCCACCCCTCCCCTCCCCCCCATATTTTCTTTCCTTTTCTCTCAAGTGTTAGGTAGACCCAGCTTCTTGGGAACTCTGATTGTTAAAATTTCAACATGAGCATTTATATCTTGGAAATCAGTGAATGCTACAAATTAGGGCTTGATTCTTTGTTTTGTCAGTTGCTTAGACTTAAGAAAGCTTTTGAGAAAATATTAATAATGAAGATTAAACTTAAAAGAATGGTTATGGGTAAATTTTTTTGGGAGGGGAGAGCTGGTTTTTGAACTTTGGCTAGCAAACCCACTGCCCATCTCCTTTCTCATGATAAGTGATTAAGAGAGTAAAGCACTTTCAAGTCAATCTTCTGGAGAATGAAGGAAATAGGCAGAAATTAATTATAGAAAAAACAAGAGTAGGTCAATACAATAGAAATAGAAAACTAGTGTTAAACTTTCTCAGGATCACTTAATCTTTAGTGAGAATTTCCATCTCCTTTGGAACACAAGTATTTTCTAAACCATCTTTAGCATGTTAATATCTTTAACAATGTTAATAGCAGATGACATTTATAAAGTGATTACAGATTTTCAAAGCCCAAATAGACATTATCTCCTTTGATTAGGCAGTTTATTTCTCCTGTTTATCTGATAGGACAGACTATTCCTTGCGTATGTTCTTGAGCTGCTGTTTTGACAAAGCTGAAAAAAATTTCTCAATATGTTAGCACCTGATAACATTTGATAAATCGAGACTCAAAAATTTATAGCTTTGAGGACATGATGATTTGAATAGGAATAGGGATCAAATCTCTGATTTCATTTACATAGGGAACACCTATGAATTTAATATTCTTAATTCATATAGGTGACTGATTAGTACATATTGATGAAGATGACTAATGTAAGTAACTATGTGATATCTAATATTTGTACTCTTGGATCTCACACTTTGCTCTAAGCTTGAGAAGAGTGAATAGATGTACTAGATGATAATATGGAACCATCTAACTGGATTACTGTTGGATAATCATTATAAAGAAGAATACTAATATTATTTCCTGCTGAACTAAATTTAATGCAAGCCCAGTTTTCCACAGAAAATGAGAAATGATCTACTTTCTTTAGAAAAAAAAAGTAGTTGAATGCTTCTCTATTACATTGTCATGGGCAATTGGATGTTTAAAATGAGAATCAAAATATAAAATGTTAAAAAAAAAACAGTGAAATTCATTGGTTCATTCCTATTTACTACAGTTTATTACATCTAATATTTCTTTTCTAGTTCAAATCAACTGAAGAGGTCAGATGGAGATTATATTTTTCTCTGTAGGATTTATAAAGTGGTCCAAATATTAGAAACTGAGTCAAAAATATGCTTGTTCTGGAGAGGTAGCTAGATGGCCCAATGTATAGAGTACCAGTCCTGGAGTCAGGAGGACCTGAATTCAAGTTTAGCATTAGAGAGTTAACACTTACTATGACCCTGGGTAAGTCTGCTTGTTCAATTAATTAGTCAATGAAAAAAGAAGTGGGCTAGTCAATATGAAAAGAAATGAGGTTGGGATGATAAGCAACCAGAAGCCAGATCTGAAGCCAGAATTTGGAGTGTCAGGTCATAATGGAGGCAAGGTATAGAGTTAGATGTTCTGTGGGAATCCAGAGTTCCAGATTGCATGGG
This sequence comes from Antechinus flavipes, assembly GCF_016432865.1. Taxonomy (NCBI): domain Eukaryota; kingdom Metazoa; phylum Chordata; class Mammalia; order Dasyuromorphia; family Dasyuridae; genus Antechinus; species Antechinus flavipes. The sequence goes on along the minus strand of NC_067398.1, from coordinate 125,290,734 downwards.
TCAAAGCTCAGGAAGAAATGTAGGCTAAGTGATAAAATGAAATGATTCCAGGACTAGGAGCCAGGAGATATAAGTTCAATTCTCAGTTTCTGGTACTAAGTAACTGTGTTAACATTGATGCAGTGGAAAGTATGCTGGAGTTGTAATCAGAGGACCCAGATTTGAATCTCGACTCTGTTACTTGCTACCTAGGTAACTTTAGGTAAATCACTTTAAATCTCTTCAGGCCTTCAGTTTCCTCATGTATAAAAGGATCAAGTTGGATGAGATAAGCTCTAAGATCCCTTTCTGTATTTATGATTTTAGGATAGTTACTTTTTGCTGTTGTTCAGTAATTTCAGACTCTTCATGATCTCCTTTAGATTTTCTTGGCAAAGCCACTGTAATGGTTTGCCATTTCCTTCTCATTTTACAGATGAGGAAACCAAAGCAAACAGGATCAAATGACTTGCCCAGAATCACACAGCTAATGTCTGAGACCATATTTGAACTCATGAAATTGAGTCTTTCTGATTCTTCTATGCTACTTAGCTGCTTGAGGACAGTTAAAATCACTTCTAAACCCATGATCCTGTAAAAATTTCTGCAATACTTAGAAGTTTACAAAAACTTTCTTCATTATTCTGTGAATGATGTCCCTAATTTTACAGAAGAGCAAATGGAGGCTCTGAGAGATGGCCCAAGGTAGACATGCAGCAAATAAAGGATACAACAGAAATTCAAAATACAATTACTTAACTCCAAGACCACTTTGGATTTTATGGTTCTATAGGAAATTCTTCTTAGATCTCTTGCCATGGATTGCAGTTTTGTCATCTACAAAATGAGAGGGTTGAACAAGATGAATTATAAGAATTTCTACTACTGGGAAGCCTGGGCAATTAAGGAGGAGGGGGAAGAAAAATCTTAAGACTGTTCAAGTAGAGACCAACAAGAGACTTTCATTTCACTGAATATAGGATTCTTTTGGGTCCATGCTTTGTCCCGAGATCCTGATCCTATGGCCTGCTGATACAAATAATACCCAGCCAAGAGGAGGAGATCTGCCAGGAGAGAAAAACCACACAACCATTCTCTCCTAGTATCATGCTTGAGAAAATAAATGTTTAGTGGCTGGAATTGCATCTGATTGATCAGTCAAAATCTTTGAATAATTTCATTCTTGGGCATTCTTGGGTCTTGGGGAATTCTGTGGGACACAACTTGGTATTGTGGCCACATGTGTCTAAACAGAGCAAAAATATCCCAAGAAGGATTATTTTGGAAGAAGTCCAACCTTGGGAGCTAGTACAGAGGATTATCCTTAAACTGCCTTCCTATTTTTTTTTTTTTTTTGTTGTTGTTGTAGGGAAATGGCCTTTCACAGTTGGGATCCCAACATTGCAGCATTTGGGACAATCTTTTCTTCTTGATACCTTGACCTCTTTCAGTCAAGCCTTCATAGTTTTACTTGCTTCTCTTATACTTGTCTTGGTGAATCATCAATGATCCCTTGGGGAAAGGAGGGGAGGGACAATGTTTACTCAATACTCCATACAAGGTTGGACAAAGGCTAAGAAAATAAACAAGGAAGGGGAAGAAGAAAATAATAAAGTGTTCACAGCTTAGGTTAATAACAATTCCACCCTTCAAATACTATACTTAATGTTCATCAGTGTCTCCATGTTTGTTTTTCTCAATTTTGTTTGTTTGTTTTTGTCCACACTTATGATTTAAGCAACTCTTCTTAAGAAAAATCCCTTTACCAGTATGGGTCAGTCCCTCATCTGTAATTTATAGTGTTACAGAGTTGGTTGGAGTCCTGAGATAGTGAGTGAATTATTTAGTGTCACACAATTAGTTTGTGTTTAGAGCAACAATGGAACCTAGGACTCCCTAAGTTCTAGGGCAGTTCTCTATTTACTCATCCTCTCTTTGATTACCTTTTCATCTTTTGTTGCTTTTGTTGTTCAATTGCTCTCAGTCATTTCTGATTATCCATGAGCCCATTTGGGGTTTTGTGGCAAAGATATTTTGCAAACAAGGTTAACATGCAGTTAGGAAATGTCCAAGGTCAAATTTGAACTCAGGTCTTTCTGATTTCACTCTTGAGGCTTTAACTACTTTGCCTCCATCTGCCTCTTTCTTTTTTTACTGCTTCTTTTAAGTTAATATTTTACCCTTGATTTTCAAAATTGATTTGTTGGGAGATTATAAACTCTTATAGGATATTACATTCAAAAACTTTGAAATTAAATCAAATAAATTTTAAATTTTTTTTTACATTTTTCTGAAGTAGCTGATTGTTTTTATTAATTGTACTTTTAATCTTTAGCTTTTACATTATCTTCATTAAAAATATATATACCCTCCTTTATCTAGCAAGTCATCACTTGCATTAAAAAAAAATAAAAAGAAAGACATATAAAGTTCAGTAAAAGTAGCCAACATAACTGTTTGAACAGTATTTACAACATTCTATAGCCCCAGTCTACCACCTAGCTAAAGAATTGAAGAATGTATATATTTTCAACTGTTCTCTGGGGCTAAGCTTGCTCATTCTATTAGGAAGCATTAATTTTTTTTATTGTGTTGCTGTTATAGTTCTTTCTTTTTACATTGTTGGAATCATTGTGTATGCTATTGGCATACTTACTCTGCATCAGTTCATTAAAGTCTTCCCATGTTTCTATGATTTAAAAAATATTCATTTTTTTATGGTATAGTAATATTCCATTGCATCCACATATCTTAATTTCTTTAGATTTGTGCTAAATAATGGAATATACTATTTTCCTCAGTTTGTTAGCATACATACACAGTTCTATGGGTATTTTGATAAATACATCATCTTTTTGTCTTTGAACACCATGAAATATATGTGTAGCAACAGGATTTATGGATCAGAAGGTAAAGACATTTTAATTCCATTTCCATAAAAACTCTTTATATTGGTTTTAAAAAATTGAAAAGTAGATTAGAGAAACAGACTAGATAAGCAAGAATTAGAAACAATGGAACTTAATCCATTGCTCAGTAACTCTCAGATTTTATTATAAACCTTTTATTTACATCTGAGGTATAAGTTACTTGGGGAAGAACTCTATTTAATAAGAACTATTAGGAAAACTGGAAAGTAATCTAGCAAAGATTAAGTTTAGACTAATATACTGTATACCACAATAAATATAAAATAGATATAATTATTAATGTAAAAGGTCACACAAAGAAAAAAATGGTATCTTTCACAACTATGGAGAATTCTTAACCAAATAAATAATATAGAAAACGAGAAAAAATAAAGCAGAGAATGTTAACTGCATAAACAAAACAAACAACAGCAACAAAAAGAGCTTGGTGATGAATAAAAGCCACATTTAGTTATAGCGAGAAGGAAAATATTGTGAAAAAATCTTTGCATCAAGTGTTTCTGATCAAGGTCAGATATCTATAAGGAAATAACACAAAAATATAAGTCCAAAAGTCAAGTCCCAATGGATAGGCAGGTGGATAAAAGATAAAAGGCTCTTAGGATAACTAGGTGGTGCAGTAGTTAGAGTACTATACTTGGAGTCAAAAAGTTCAAATTCAGCCTCTGATGTATTCCATCTGTGTAACTCTGAACAAGTCACTTAACCTTTTAATAGAGACTACCTTCCCAGGCTTATTATAGATAATATTCCTAATAAATCCAATAGTTTTTGGCTTTTCTGTACCAATGAAGATAATGGCCAAATGATCATATTTATCAATTAAAGTAAATTCTGCCAATAAAATTCTCTCCCCAGTAGGATTAAGAAATGGACTGTCATCTAGGACAACTCCTGGCTGTCTTTTCTTTCTATCCAGCTTTTTGGTAGCATTCCTGACCAGTTCCTGGGAAGAATCAGGGAAATAGGAGCAGATATCTCTACTACTTTTCTGAAATGATGTGAATGAACCATTTTAAAAATGGTTAAATTACAGATTCTGGTTAGTGTACACACACACACACACACACATACATTATCATAAATGAAAACATGGTATTAAATGAAGCAATTATGCTAGGAGTTTTTAATTCCATAGGAAATTTATTCTTTCCCTATAAATATAAATCACTGACTATTCTTGCCCAGAGCTACATAGCCCTTAGGTATCAAAGGTAGGATTTTAAAGAGTTGTTTGTTTATGTTTAATCTATTGAACTAAATATAAAATAAGAAAAAACACATAAAAAGATGGAAAAGAAAAATTAAAAAAAATTAAGCATTGTCATGTACCACCTGAACATCAGAGAGGATTCAAAATATATAACAATAAATTTCCATTTCAAGAAAGAATATATAATATAGAAGAAATTATATTCATTACTGTCCATCCTTTCTTTGCTTCCTTGTAGATTATTCTTTTGTTCTCTTCTGAGCACTTTAAAGTAAAAAGTTTTTTTTCCCTTTTTTATCCTCCTCATCTTCCTAAGCAGACACAGCTATATTTATGTATACACATATGTATATACATATATATGTACATATACATATAAATATCCACCTACAACCCCCCCTCCCCCACAAACATATGGCTTTATATATACATCCATAGATCTACATTACTACATAACCACATATGTAGACTCTAAAGAGTTGTGAGCCTCTAACAGGAAGTGGGTATTTTTGTTCTCTCTAAAATGCTACATTGCTATACTTTATGACATGAACTGATATTAATATTCTTTTCATTTGGTCATTTCAGTTATATGTGAGTCTTTGTGACCACATTTGGGGTTTTCTTGACAAGGATATTGAAGTGGTTCTTCTCCATTTCCTTTTTTCTTCTCATTTTACAGATGAACAACTGAGGCAAACAGGGTTAAGTGACTTGCCTGGGGTCACCCAGCTATTGAGTATCTGAAGTCAGACTTGAACTCAAGAAGAGAAGTTCTGTTTTATACTTAGGCTAAAGAAGCCATGACTTGCCTGTGGTTCACACAATTAGTAATTCATTGGAGGTAGGCTTTGACCCATGTTCATAGAATTTAACTGTGATGTAGTAATAAGATTATTGTGAAATTGCACCAGTCTGGGCTATATAATGTGGGATTTGCCTGCATTCAGCCATAAAGCCCTGCCTAGGGAAAGTTTTGCCCAAATAATGAGCAAAACTATTTAGGTTATTTAGTGGAAAAGGTAGCCAGGGTATGAAAAGTAAGATAATCTCAGACTTGAATTGTCAGATCAGTTAGCATTCAGTGACTAAATTTGTTCAGTTGCTCAACTCTGCTTTTCCTGTACTTTGGATGAGGAAGGGAAGAGAAGGCTGACTCATGTCTAGAATGCTGGGTTTTCTAATTCTCTGAGCCTCTGTAATTAAATTATGCTAGACAGAAAGAGGTCCAGCATTCATGCCCAACCCTATATCTATTGTATCTGATATTCTTTTTTAATCTTCTCTAATATAAGCCAATATCCCTGAGCTTTAAAGGGTCCCTTTGCAGTTGCAATTGTCACCTTCTCTACTCTGATAACCTGTTCTTGCTGGCATGATTTCTCTAGATTCTCTCCTGGCTCAAGATGGGACACACAAGTCTTTACTATTAAATATATCCTCCAGAAAAAAAGACTTGGTTTCCTCTCTGTATGTCTCCCTCCCTAAAAAGAACTTTACTGGTAATTAAGAGAAAGAAATGAAAATAAACAAAATCACAGAGAACCAACTTGATTAATTACAAAAGACAGAAAGCTTATCCAGTCTAGCTGGCAGATACTTCTTCCTGGCACTAACTACATCTGACTTTCATTTACATGAAGTTTCTCATCTTTTCTCCCCTTGTGGCTGACCATCATGTTTCCTTTGAAGCAAAATTTCCATTGTGTACTGGGAAAACAATCTAATCCGGTTATTAAAGTCTTTAACATTCAGGTGTGTATGTGACTGATCTACTTCACTGTTCTAGTGTATATGTGCATTTTTAAAGGAATTTGTTATTGCTAATAAATGTCTAATTTTGTAGGAAGTCAGGAATGCTTGGGAGAGAAGTCAGCAAGTTGGTATTTGACTTAAGAAAAGCTGTAGTATAGTGAAAAACCTCTGGACTGTTAGGATCTGAGTTCAAATTCTGACTTTTATACCTACTACCTGTATGAATTTGGCCAGGTGAAAGGATACTCCCAGGGACAGTTTTCTCATCTTTAAAATGAGGTTGAGCAAAATGGCTTCTGAAGTTCCTTCTAGTTCTTGAGCTACAACCCATGGTGCTGAAATGTGGCCCATCCCTTATTAAGATTCTTTACCATTGGTTCTACCAACACCAGACTTTAATTTCAATTCAACAATCACTTAGCCCTGGTATATGCAAAACACTTTGCTAGACACTGGTAACACAATGACAAAATCAAAAAGACTCTGTCTCATCAAAGAGCTGGCCCTCTACTTGGAGGATAATTATAGAAATTCAAAATATACATAGAAGAGTAATACAAGGCAAATGGAGAAGGGAAAGAGCATTAAAAATAGTAGAAATCAGAGAAGACTTTAGTTGCAAAATCTTGTCATTTCTACCTTTACACAAGACCCATCCACTTCTCTGTGTTCCACAGCCAACATCCTGGTTCAAGTCCTCACTACTTATCCCTTAGGCTATTAGAAACAGCATCCCAATTGGTGGATTTGCTTTATCTCTGTCCTTGCCAGACCACCTTCTACTCATTTGCCAAAGTAATTTTCCTAAAGTACAGGTCTGACAGTGTAACTCCTCCACTCAGTAAACTTTATTGATTATTTCTATTACCTCTAGGCTAGACAAAACCTTTTTGACATTTTAAGCCCTTTTACTTCCTGAATCCAACCTACCTTTCTGTCCTTATTGTATGCTACTCTGCTATATTTTATGGTCTTGCCAATGTAGCTCCAGCTTTTACTGTTTTTCACACATAACACATGCCTTAAACTTTACACGCTCCCTCCCCCAAAAGCATTCTCCTTCCTTGCTTCTGCCTCTTAGAATTGCTAGTTTCTGTCAAAACTCAGTTCAAGTGCCAGCATTGATATGAAAACCTTTCCTGGTCTACCCTACTTCCTAACCGTTAAGTGTTTTCCCCTTCAAATTATCTTGTATTTATTTTATACATAATTACTTTTATGAATGCTGTCTATCCTAATAAATATGAGTTCTTTGAGAGAAGACCTTTTTTTGCACTACTATTGCCCAGTATGGTGTGTAGCACACTCTTGCTATATATTATTCCTCTGCAGACATTTTACAGTCCTGCCAAATTGAATACTTTTCTGTTTCTCATATGTGACATCCTGCTCCTGTCTTTGTGCTTTTACACAGGTTGGCATATGGTAGGGGCTTAATTAATATTTGTTGACTGACTGAGCTGAACCTTGAAGGAAGACAAGTATTCTGACTTAGTGCCTTACAGGCATGTATAGAAAAACAGACCAGAGATGGATTGTCACAGTCAGGAAATACCTGAGGAGTTCAGGAAGAAGGGCAGAAGGAGAGCTTTAAATACTAGTCTGAGGAGTTCATTTTTTATCCTATTGACAGAAGAAAACCACAAAACCCTTTTTGGACAATGGAGTGATATGGTCAGATTTCAGCCTTAGAAGATTCTTTTTCTTTCTTTCTTTTCTTTTTTTTTTTTTTTTTTTTTTTTTTTTTTGGTGTTTATTTAAAACAAATGCAAAATAAGAAAAAACAAAATAAAAAAAAGAAAAAACAAAACAAAAAACCATTGTTATGCCCAGCAGAATATGGGGAAGATTCAAAATAAGTAACAATAAATTTCCATTTCAAGAAAGCATATATAATAATAGAAGACATTGTATTTATAGCTGCCCATCTTTTCTTTGCTTTCTTATAGATTTTCTTTTGTTCTCTGCTGTGTACTTTTTACTTTATTCTTTTTTTCTCTTTTTTTCCCCTCTCCTCCCCCAAGCAGGCTGTAGTTAAGCATAAATTTATGTATGCATATACAAATACATACACACACATATATAAATAAATACTGTACATTTATACACACTCATACATAATCACACACATATATACCTATATACACATACACAAACATATATATATATATACACACACACACACACACACACACACACAAACATACACATACATCTAAGACAATATTAATGTGGCTGACAAATAATGTAGATTTCTCTTTTGACTCAATCTTTTTTGTTTGACTTCGTTTAAAATGAATGAATTTTTCTTTAATAAATTCTACTCCTGATCTGTTAGAATCCTAGTGATAACTCAGTGGAATTGATAGAAACAATGCTTATTGGTTCACACATCCTTACAAAGTGTTAAGTCATTAGAGTTGATAGAAACAATGCTTAAGTTTACACCTTTGAGAATTCACACATTGGCTCACACATTGGAGTTCACAAGTATGGAAGATACACAAAACTTTGTAACTTTGTGAATTCACACCTTCCACAATCCCACTCTCTCAGAGGAGGAGTCAACCTTTGGATTCACACCTTTAAGAGATCATATATAAGGATCTCTTAGAGCTTCAGTGAGTCAGTCAGTCAGTTGAAAAGATTGAGAGGGGAGCATCAGTTGGAGAGTGAGAAGTCACCAGTTGGAGTTGAGCTAGAGGCAGAAGCTGGAAGAGCTAAAAGACAAGCTGCCAGAGCTCTTGGAACCTAGGAGGGAGAGAGGCCTCTAAGAAAGCTAACCGGGCCCAAGAAAAGAGATAAGACTTGGAAGGAGAAAATAAACGTTTGGATTTTATCAGCAGGCTGCATTTGAGGTGATTATTGATTTGAACTGAAACTAAGGCTGCTTCCAGAGAACCTTCCCAAGAAACCTGCTCCCAGAGAGAACCATCATATATTATACAAAAGAAGAGAATACCACACTGATCATTGTTATTTTGTTTGTATATATCTCTTATTTCCTATCCTGGCTAATTTTTGTATTTTATTTCTACCTGTTAACTTGTTTTGCTATTACTTGACCTCTTCATTCCTCTTCCCTTATCTTCTCCCTCCCCCCCTACTTATCCCATTCCTATATATATATATATATATACACACACACACACACACACACACACACACACACACACACACACCTTATCTCACTCTCTTTGATCTAAACACCCTTCTCCTGAACCTTATCCTATTCCCTCCCCCTTTATTTCTTTACAAATTTTGGAGGGTGCTATAACCTTTTTGGTACATATTTGTATTATTCCCTCTTCAACCCATGCCAAATGTGAGTAGGGTTTCAGTACTACCAGTTCTCCTTCCTCCATCTAATTCCTAGTAATTGGTAGATTTTTTTGTATTTCTACTTTCCCAAATTGTTCTATCATTTCAGGACAATTTTCTTTGATCATTTCTTATGCTGTTGTGTTCAGAGTCTTTTTTTGGTCTTAGCTTTCAGATAACCAATTATTCTTCTGTTTTCTGTTCTTAATCTGCTCTCTAGATCTGTTATTTTTCTTATGTTTCCCATTCTCTTTTATTTTTTCATTCTTTACATGTTTTTTATTTCCTGGTTGCCTGTAACTTCACTGGTTTCCCCTTGCCCAATTCTAATTTTCAAAGAATCATTTTCTGCTTTAAGACTAAATCTCCTTGTCTAGTTGGTTGACTTTCTTTTCATAGTCTTCTTATTTTTCTTAAATTGTTCTTTTTTTAAAAATTAAAATTAAATTTTTTAGTTTTCCCTCAGTCTCTCTCATTTGATTTTTAAAGTGTGTTTTTGTTCTTCTATACATTCTTTTTGGGCAGGTAGCCATTTAACATTACTCTTTAGTGTAGGGGAGGTTTTCTTCTTCTGAAGATGAATCCTGGTTTTCCTTGTCTTATGCTTGGATTTTTTTTTTCTTTGTTTACTCATTTTTTAAAATAAGAACTTACTATAATAACCCCTACTCTTGGGGTGAGGTGGGGAATGATACCTCTGGCTTCACTCCGGTTCACTCCCCAAGAACTCCACTATCCTGCAAGTGCTGGCAACCAGTAATGCCTGCCCCCCGGCTTTTGCATTCTCTGGGTGTGTGCTGATTCATTCTCACCCAAGGCAGTATCTCCACGCAGCTGGGCCTGGTAGTTCTTTATCAGCTAAGGTCCCTCAGTCTTCCTGGACTCAGACCACTCCTGCTTCCCCTCTCCCCATTCTGTGGGAAGTGAAAGTTCCTCTGGTTTAGGCTGAGGCTACAGCTGAATCAAATAGCCCCAGGGCACCCACTTGCTATTTGGGTGGAGTACCCTGGAGGACTTCATATTTCACATAGATTAATTCTCCTTGTTGAGTCCTCTGGGCTTTTCCAGTTGTTCTACTTCTGATCCAAGTCTTATTTGTTTTTCACTGGTTTACATTAACACTGAGGCACAATTTTACTTTGTGTGTGTGTGTGTGTAAATCAGAATTTTCTCTGACCTACTTTGCCATCTTCTCACAATCCTCCCAGAAAATAATTTTTGTAATTGTTAAAAAGAATGAAGTACAAAGAATCAGAGACAAGATAAAGGAATCTATTTGGGGGACTATTATAATGATTTAGAATAAAGATCACGAGGGCCTGAACTTCTATGACTTAGAGACTTTACAACTGATTCTAAGTAGGGGGTGGGAAGAGATCAGAATCAAGGATGGCTCCAGCCTGAATAACTGGGCAGATGCGAATGTTCTCAATAGAAGCAGGGATTTTAGAAAGGTGAGCAAGTTTGGAAAGACAAACAGTTCATTTATGGACATATTTGATTTGAAATGTCTATGTCTATAAATAGATGATGCAGAAATGAAGTTTAGAAAAGAGATTTGTGAGATTCAAGAGTCTTCTCTGTAGATTATATTTGGATCTATGAAAGCACAAAAGCTTGCCATGAGTGAGAGTGTAGGAGAGAGAAGAAGACTTAGAAAAGAGACATTCATCATTAGGGGCGGGGAGATGGATGATGATAAATGAGACTGAGTAGGAGCAGTCTGTTAGATAAGAGGAGAAACAAGAAAGAGTAGGCTAGAGAAATCAAATTGTATCCAAGATAGTATCCAAGAGTGATGGCAGTTACAAAAGCTACATCTAGGTCAAGGAGAAAGAAGCCTAAGAGAAATCTTTGCCATTTGTTTGATCGTTAAGAGCCTGAAGCTAGATTGCAAAGGATTGAAAAGTGGGTGAGATGTGATGTAACAAATGTTGGCAATTCTTTCTGCCCTTGGCAGGCAAAGAGAGATCTAGACAATAGCTTGAGTGGGTAGCAATCCAATGAAGGTGTTTTGGTTTGTTTGTTGCTTTTTTGGGATGAAATAAACCTGAACAAATTTGTAGTCATCCGATTATATGATTGTAGATTTAAAACTTCAAGGAATTTAGAGGCCATTTAATGTGGTCTCTATGTTTTACAGAGTAAGAAACTGAGTCTGAAATAGGTGAAGTAATTTGCTTAAGATCATATAACAGACCAGGATTTGAATACAGGCCTCAAATACAGTATGCTAGTACTGAAACATAAACATGATTATGAAGGGAAATGATACACAGGGCAAACTCCTACAGAAAGATTATTGTTTATCCTTCATTCTTTTTTTTTTTTTTTAATTAAAACTTTTTTATTTTCAAAACAAATGCATAGATAAATTTCAACAGTCATCCTGGCAAAATCTTATGTTCCAATTTTTTTTCTGTCCTTACTTCTCCTCATCTCTCCCTAGATAGCAAGTAATCCAATATATGTTAAACATGTGCAATTCTTTTATTTCCCCACTTATGCTGCACAAGAAAAATCAGATTAAAAAAGGAAAAAAATGAGAAAGAAAATAAAATGCAAGCAAACAACAGCAACAACAAAAGTGAAAATACGATGTTGTGATCCACACTCAGTCCTGTCCTTCATTCTGGAAGAGGACCATGATATTAGGGAAGTGATGTCATGACATACAAGTGAATCAGATTTAAGTGAGGGAGGGCTGTGCAAGATCACCTGCCTCACTTTCCCCTCCAGAGCCACCTGTGTCCAGTAGCTAGATTTAGATCAGGAAGTTTGGAGATGGCCCTGGATATAATGGGAAATCTTGTCTTCTTAAGCTATGGTCTTTCCCAGATCTCTTTTAAAGATCTTCACTATCAGACTTCACTTTCTCTCCTTACCCCCTCCTCCAGGATTACTGCACATCATTTGTCTTTATTTACTCTATACCAGATTCCAGCCCTATTGGGCCTATATATAACATTCCCTTTTTTGCCCGGAATGTACTCCTTCCTCACCCCAACATCCTAGAACAATATCCCCAGATTTCTCATCTCAGGTGAAAACTCTTACATCCTAACCTCCTCAGTTGTTAGTACCCTCTTCTGGAAAATATCTTTTTTTCTCTATATTTTGTATTTGGGAACAGCTGCTCCCAAATGATGATCAGGTCTGGAGTCAGGAAGACTCCTCTTCCTAAGTTCAAATCCAGCCTGAAACAATTACTAGCTGTGTAAGCATGGGAGAGTCATTTAACTCTGTTGCTTCAGTTTTCTCATCTATGAAATGAACTAGAGAAAGGAATACAAATGACTTCAGCATTTTTGCCATAAAAATCCCGAATGGAATCATAAACTCAGACATGACTGAACAAAGACAGAAGAACAACAGTATTTTATATTTAATTTTCTATGTACATTCCCCCCTGCCTAACTCCCAGGAGAGTACAAGCTCTTTGGAGGAATGGATGACTTGTTTTTGTCTCTATCTACAATGCTTGGGACATAATAGGCCTTTAATGCATGTTTGTTGAATTGAATTCAAATCAACTGCATGAGATAGATAACCCAGTGGATGGTTGTCTGGTTCTATCTGTGCATTGTGAAAAATGGAGAGGAGTGATTATTTTGCTTCATTTCCCATTCTTTCTTGCTCTTATGCTCTATGCTATCTCTTTTGTACCTCTGCTCAACAACCTTTCTCTCACAGTAATGTTGGAGGCTATATCTTTCTATCTGTATCTGTCTTGGAATTCCTTCTAAAGCTTCCTGACATTTGGTTATTGAATCCCTACTTGAAGACCTGTAATGAGGGGGAACTGACTTTCTTCTGTGGCAACCCATTCTATTTTTGGGTAGCTTTAACAGTTATTAAATTTTTTCTTACACTATCTCTCTGAAACTTTCATCCAGTGAACCATATTCTATCTTTTGCTGTTAAATTTAATATATAATATCTTTTTCACAATTCACTTCTCCTTTATTAATTGAAGACAGCTGGTTTCATATCCCCCCTACATCTTTTCTTCTTCAGGCTAAACTTCAGTTCCTTCAAATGATTCCTTTTTTCTGGGTCAAAATTACCTCCAAATTCTTCCTGCTTAAATTTCTTTTCACTCTTTAGACCAACCAAAGTGATTTTCCTTAAGTTCAGACCTCAATAAAATATCATGCCTCCCTATTGCCTTCAGAATCAAATGTAAACTTCCCTGTTTGACTCTCAAAATTCTTCACAGACTTTCTTCTTCCTGACCCACAACTTGTCTTCACACACAAAGCCTTGGAAGCCAGATGTCTCCCATGTCTGGTTGGGCTTTCCTAGAAACCTCCTCTTTTCTAAGTTTGTGGATTTTTGCTTGACCTCTTCTGCAGTCTTGGGGGAGAAGTCACTTACTACTGTAGTTTCCCACTGATTTTTTTAAAAAATCATTTTTCAATCTCCTACGAATGTCAGGGTTTTTCTGAAGCTGGCATGTGGAAACAGGTCAATTGACTTCCTCATTGAAATAGTTATCTTGGCAGAAATGTTTCTGCATTTGTTGATGCAAGCTTGTGAGTTTTTAAAGTGTGTGTATGTGTGTGTGTGTGTGTAGCTAAATGACTGTCCTTGACCTGATATCCATATTATATGCTGAATGCCAGTTCTTCAAGGGATCATGTTACTTACATTCTTGCCTTCTTACATATTATTCCTTTCCATACATTCTGTGATCTAGCTCTGTTGTTGAACTTGCTGTTTTTTCTACAATGACCCGTTTTCATTTTTAAGTGTTTAGGCTAGCTGATCCCTGTGCTAGCAATGTTCTCCCTCTTTACTTCCATCTATTAACAATTCCTGGTTTCCTCAAGACTTTAATTCATGCTTTTTGAAATTTTTCTCAGTGTTTTCATCTGCCTCTCCCAGTCTTCCCACCTAAAAGTTACCTCTTATCCACTCTTTATATAACAAGTATATACCTTCATATGTGTATATTGCTTCCCTAGTAACTTTTTTAAATTAATTTTTTTCAATCAACAAAAATCTATCTTTTCTTTTTCCTACCTCTGCCTCCAGAGGCAGAGGCAATGACAAAGAAAAGATAAAAAAACAAACCCTTTGTTATGAATATGTATGGTTAATCAAAACAAATTATACCACCAGCCATGTTCCCCCAAAATATGTTACATTCTGCTCTCTGAGTTTATCATCTTTCTGTTACAATTGACTAGCCTGTTTTATTATTAGTCATCCACTATCTGGCTGGTAATTCAACAATCTAGGATTTAGCATAGTGTCATCTAGGTAGTAGGTACTTTATAAGTGTTTATTGATTGATATATTGATCAGAATTCTAAAATCTTTCAAAGCTGTTTGTCTTTATAAGAATGTTTTTATTATATAAATCTTTTTCCTGATCCTGCTCAATTCACTTTGTATCAGTTCCTACAAGTCTTCCCAAATTTCTTTGTAACTATCATCTTCATTATTTCAACTTATAGCATAATCATGAATTATAAGCTTCTTGAGGACAAGGATTGTTTTGCTTTTTTCTGCATCTTGCTCTGTTAGTATGATGAAACAGGTTGAAAGCACTTGATTTAGTAACTTCAGCACTTACTGATTGATGGTGATTGAGTAATTGAAACAGTAGATTGACCATCTAGGAACTTAGTATATATTTGAGTCAACCTTGGTGTTGAAGATCATAATAGTACTCTGACTAACTGTAAGTATCTCTCAGGAACATAACAAAATTTAATAATTTTCTAAATTAACAATCCTTACCCAGCTCCTATGATGCAGATCATTATTAATACCCCCCTATCTAATAATGATGACAAAAATTTTTATTTTAAATCCTTCATTAGACTATAATTTTTGTAATTATGCCTTGGGGCTATTTAAGCATTTAGGTTATAAGAAAAAAAGGATTAAAAATGAGGAGATGAGGGAGATGTCCAACGTCTCTTTGATTGGTAGAGAATTTACTGAAGAATAGGAACAGGGCAGCTAGGTAGCACAGTGGATAGAGTCAGGAAGTTTCATCTTCATGACTTCAAATCTTGCCTCAGACATATACTAGCTCTGTGACCTTGGGCAAGTCATTCAAGCTTGTTTGCTTCAGTTTCCTCATCTGTAAAATGATCTGGAAAAGGAAATGGCAAATCACTTCAGTATCTTTGCCAAAAACAACAACAACAAAAACAAAACAAAAATAACCAAACCAAAACTCACTCATCACAAAAAATCAAAAAAAGGGGATCATGAAGAGTCATACAGGGCTGAAATAATCCATTCACAACTACAGAAGAAGGAGGAAAAGAAATGCCTTATTTTACTAAATGGACTGGAAATGCCTGTAATTGACAGAAAGAGTCCTGCCATTACTATTCAGCAATTAGGCTCAGTCTTGCGTGTGTGGGAATCCAAGTGTGTGGCCTAGATAATGTGCTTTAAATATGGTTTCTGGGAAGATTCCTTCCTGCTCAACTTCCTTTCCTGCTTTCCTCCCTCCTTTTACAAATCCAACTGAGCTTTTTCACTTGGGGTGGTTCAGTGACTAAAAAAAAAAAAAAAATCTATTTTTAACTCTCCCTCTAGCTGTGTTCTCTCTGAAGAGGAAGACACACTGGGATTAAACTAGGAGCATTTGAATGGGAACTAATCTACCAAGTTGTTTTCCTCAGTGACAAGAAGGATAATGCCCAGCATGAGAGAACTGGGTACCTGTTTGATAGTCAGAAACAAAGCCACAGGTAGAGGGAATGGAAAAAATGTCGAAAGGGAGATGGAGGCATGAAGAAAACCCTTAATTCCTTCATATTTTTTCTTAAAGATAGGACACTATTTTTCTCGAGAAATTTTTGCCATTTAGTCCAACCCATTTAACCTACCGATTAATTCAATTTAACAAAACTTTTATTAAGTACCTACTAAGTACTAGGCATTGGAGATACCAGGACAAGAATAAGATAGCCTGCAACATCAAGAAGCTTATATTCTACTTTGCAAGGATAACATTTAAACAAAATGCAAAAACTGCAAGGACAGATCACAAACAAATAGGGGCATCAGCTAAGGCTTCCTGTGGGGGATTTTGCCTGAGCTAAGTCTTGAAGAACCCTAAAGATTTCACAAGGCTAGTTCTTTTGCAGTTAGGCTCCCCATCATCTTGGATTAAAACATTAGAGCCCTCTCCTATGTCTTAGGATAGAATATTATGGACCTTCAAGCCTTAGGATCTGAGTTGTCTGTCCAATGTTGTGACATCTCACTGATTGCTAACCATGCTGTTCCCCACTCTGGGAATTTCTGACTACCCTAGAATCTTCTCAGGAGAATTCTGTTCTTACTACCTACCTCCAGACACAGAGCCTTATATGCTATATATGTTTTGATTCCAACTTGGTGCTTGCTATCCAGGAATATTCCTCTTTCCTATGCCTATTAGCTTCTGGCTGAGCTCTTCTGTAGGTCAGTGGTGGAAGAAGTAACTTTAGTTTTCCATTGATTTAAAAAAATCATTGTTTCATGAAAACTTCAGGGTTTTTCTGAAGTTAGCACGTGGGAATAGGGCAATCTGCTTCCCCTTTCAGATAGCCATCTGGGCAGGAATATTTTTATATTTGTTAATATATGATTGTCAAGTCTTTTGTGTTTTAAGTATATTCTGTAGTAGAAGAAATAAATGACTGTCCTATACCTGATTCATGGGGGGCAGCTAGGCAGTGCAGTAGATAGAGAACTGGTGCTGAAGTCAGAAAGACTCATCTTCCTGTATTCCATCTGGCTTCAGCCTCTTACTAGCTATGTGACTTTGAGCTAGTACTTTAACCCTGTTTACCTCAGTTTTCTCATCTGTAAATGAGCTGGTGTAGATAATGGCAAACCACTGAGAAAATTCCAAATGGGATCACGAAGAGTTGGACATGACTAAAATGACTGAGATTCCTATATTATATACTATATTCCTACATAATATAGGATACAATATATTCCCATGTTATAATATATTCCTTTATCATATACTATGTATATTTTGGAGGAGATTCTAACATGACACAATTAAAATTTGTTTTAAAGATTTCTCCAGAGTTGGGATATAATGAAGTTGAGGTTGGGACATAATGGACCGAATGTGATAGAAAAAAAAATCTGATCTACTTTTGGGGGGTTGTCCCCCTCTTCTGATGAATCTAAGTCTACATGCTCCCAGAGAGAGCCTCTTGTTGGAAAGTCTTCTCCCTTGAATGCCCCAAACCATGAGTCATATCAAGTTAGGGGAAGAAAAACTAGGGTAGGGTAGAGTAGTCGCCTGTAAAATTCTCTCCTGATACTTCCAGACCAATATAGATCAGTTCCACATTTCCCCTTCCATATCCTTCTAGCTAGGACAAGTTACCTATTTAGTTCTCATCCTGTCACCAATCCAGAAAAACTAGAAAGTATATGAAGGAAGCCATGAAAGGAATCTGGAAAGGAGACTGGGACCCTGCAAGGGCTTTCAGTGTGAAATGGAGATGTTTGTATCTTATTTTGAAACCACTGAAGATTTTTGTGTTGGGGAATGATATTTAATGACTATTATTTTGGCACCTATTTGGAAGATGGTTGCAAAGGGAAAATTACTGGAAAGAGAGATCCCAATTAGAAGAATATTACTCAAGTGCATGATGAGAAAGGTGTGAGTGGACAATAGTGCATGTGAAAAAGATCTACAGGCTTTCTTTCTTTCTTTCTTTCTTTCTTTCTTTCTTTCTTTCTTTCTTTCTTTCTTTCTTTCTTTCTTTCTTTCTTTCTTTCTTTCTTTCTTTCTTTCTTTCTTTCTTTCTTTCTTTCTTTCTTTCTTTCTTTCTATCTATCTTTCTTCATTCTCTAGATGGCTGTTTTGTTGATCTACAGGTTTTATGGGAATTCAAACTCAATATGAATCAACAGTAATATATTCCAGTGGAAAAAAAGAATGCAATTGAGAGGTATCCTTTCTAGAATAAAGGGATAGATTACTTTAGATTCTGATCCATTAGGTTATGAGCTCCTCTAGAATAAGAATTGTCTTTTTTTTTGTATCTAATATAGTACCTGGCACATATAGTAGGTACTTAAAAAACACTCATTGATTTGTTGGCTAATAATCTCACTCTACTTTGTCCCAGAATGATCATACCGGAAGCATTGTGTTTAATTCTGGGTTCCATATTGAAGGACATTAATCATTTGGAACATGTATGTGCCAAAGAAATATTTTTTAAAATGACTAGAAATTTTTTTTTCTGGAGAAGAGATTTAAAAGATACAGAAACTTTCATTTGAGAGAGATTAGACTCATTCTGTTGGCCCCAAAAAGCAAAACAAGGAATAGTGAATAGAATTTGTAGGGAGGCAGATTTAGATTCAATATAAAAAAATTCTCTAAACACTTTGATCCAAGAATGGAGCAAATGACCTTAGAAGATCTTAGAAGCTATTCTTTGTAATCAACAAGAAGTACCTGGGTTACCACTTTTCAAATGTGTTTCTGAGGAGACTCTTATCCAAGTGCAGATTGGATTTAATGATATATGAAAAAGTATAAAATGAAGCAAGAAGGAATAGAAAGAGAAAAGAACAATAATTTAAACCAGAGGCCATCACTATCCTAATCTTATTGACCTTATTGCAGTTCCTCTCCTGTAAAATTCTCTCCTGATATCTCCAGATCAATATAGATCAGTTCCACATTTCCCCTTCCCTTTCCTTCTAGCTGGGACAAGTTACCTATCAGTTCTCATCCTGTCATTAATCCAGCCTCCAGGAGATATTTGGTGATATATTGAGACAATTCTTCATTAACTCTTTTTTTGGTATTTTGTCTCATACTGATCTCCTGTCCTGGTTCTAGTAATTGATTTTTGCCTTTTCAACTAATATATTAAGCCTCTACTTTCAACCTCACACTGAAATACTGTCTTATTTCTCTGACTTATATTAATTTACTACTTCAATATTCTGCTCTAAATGGCAGTTCCAGAGAACTGTTTTAAAACTAATTGTGATATTATTAAGAAAAAGATAAGTAATAGAATTTATGGAGTCGAAGATATCAAAATACTTTATCTCATTTGTTTCTTCAGCTAGTGCCCCAAGAGCCTGAATCAATTGAAGAGGCACAGCTCTGATGTCTACCTGATGTCTTCCACCTGATGCCAAACTTCTCTGAGATGCCTAATAATTACCCATCTGGACCGCTATTTATCTGCTGCTTGCTAGAATTCTGCTTCTTCCCACCAATTTGGTCCTGTGTGCTTGGATCTATACACATTATTATCTTCCCACCAGATCTCAACATTCTTCTTAGCATTTACTGTGGGTTCCTTCCTGATTGTTGCCCCAATCCTCTGCATTCCAGAGCCCTAGATATTCTTAGTTTGGCCTGCCTTCTTCTCCTTTTGACCTGCATTTCACTAGGTACTCCACCCCTTGCCACCTGATGGCCTTGGGGGAAGGGGATAGATTGCCTAAAGCAGCACAATTGAGTCACTTAGAATTGTATTCATCAGAGGACAAAACACCTACTATGTCTATTATTCTTGTTGCACCTGGCATTGAACTTCAACATTTCCTTGTTATTTTTTTTTTCATAATCAGTGTTATGCTTCCAGAAATTAAAGGAAGGGAAAGGTACTTGGAGAATCCCCAGATTTCTCTGAGCCTCAGTTTTCTCATGTATAAAATGAAAATAATAATAGCTTTCCATAGACTCAACATAAGGATCAAAGTAAATACTGTATTTTAAGCCTTTGTAAACCTCTAATTCTAGCTAAATGTGAACTGTGATAATGATTATTACTTTATATCCCTTTGTGGGCTTGCCCCTCCTGGAACTAAGTAGCCAAAATAACTAATTTGGCATTTTCTTTTTTCTCATGTGGATCCCATTGAAAATTAATCTACGAGAAATGAATTTCTGTAAGTATAGCTTCAGTGATAGAAAGTATTTCTGGTTCCCAAGTTTTGCTGGGTCCACAGACAACTAAGGCAGCATCTATAGATCTTAGGCTCACCAGAATGAGACTTCACCCTTGCTCTGTGTATTCCCTTGACTTCAGTGGCAGTGGGAATGAAGAAAGGTTATGTATGCAAGAGAGATGACATGGCAACTGGAAGGAAGGACTATGGACAAAAGAGCTCAATGATAGAGGAAGGCCACTATAGAATGACTCCCTTTTCAAGAACTAGTTGAAAGTTGACTCCTCTTGCTTTGTAATAAACCAGTCATGCAGAAATGTAGTGAGAGGGATGTCCTGTCAGTAACAGCACTGAATAATAAGGTACTATGAGAAATATTGAAAAGTTAGGTTTCCACAGAATGTTGTAAGCTTCAAAGTAATATAAGATACCACCTGTAAGTACAACTGACCAGTGGGTTTTCAGAATATGAGAAATTAAGGTTACATTTCCACAGAAAAATTAAGTTTCAATCTCTCAAAAGTCTTGAGCAAACAAGGAATTGGGAAGCTAGGAAGGTACAGGTAGACTCAGCCAATCAGAAAGGTCTGATACTTTTCAGAAAACCACAAATTTATGAAGATAATAGCCAATTCAGCTCTAACTGATTGGGGTCAATGGGCTGATGACCAAATCCTATTGCTTCTGATTAATAGACTAATTGAATATTAGACAACACACCCATAAGAGGAATTTTTTTTTTTTTTTTGATATTTTAGAGCATGGGGTATATAATGTGGGAGGGGGGACATGCTTATATATATTTAGGAGGAAACATACAGTGGGCATATCAGAAAGATTGTAACCCGGAAGGGAATAACCTATCTAGTCTCTAAAGGGACTGTGCCTACTTAACAAATATAAAGCTTCTGGACTAAGTGCTCCCTCTTCCTGAAGAGAAGCAGAGAGTCTGGCCAGAAACATTAAGACGATTCCTTAAGATTCTTTAATAAATTTTCCTCAATATCTGATTTTCAGTTTATAGTGTGTTTCTAACTACTGATTAAGATTCCAGTTCACACTAGAGAATAAATTAATGCCCTGTATTTTGAGAGTCCTGAGTGACTAAGTTTTCCTTCAAAGCAGGAATTTTAAACTTGGAATCCATGAAGTTGGTTTTAAAAATACAGTTATGTAATATTCTGTAAAATGTAATATTCTCTGGGAGCAGGTTTCTTCGGGGGCTTCTGGAGGCAACCTTAGTTTCAGTTCTGTGTAATCACCCAAATGCAGCCAGGAATTAAAGTCCAAATCCTTTATTTTTTCCTTTCCAGTCTTGTCTCCTTCCTGGGGCCCAGTTAGCTTTTTTAGAGGCCTATCTCTCTCCTTGGTTCCGAGAGCTCTTGCTGCTAGTCCTTTGCCTCTGCCAGCTTCAGCCTCTTGCTCCCTCTGAATGTCTCCAGCCAGCACAAAGGTGGAAGATGGAATGACTTCTGAATGTCCAGGACAGAATCCTGGTTGAGGCTCCTCGCTTATATATGCTTTCTTAAAGGTGTGAATCTTGTAGAGCTCTAATAAGCACTAAGTACATTAGTGAAGTAGAGAACTGTTAAGTACCATCCTAAATTAGATAACTGACAGCATCTTGTAAGAATCCTAACACAGTTATCCCTTCCACATTGTGGGGATTTGGGACACAATTTCCCCCTCTACCCCCTTCCCCTCCTTCCTCCTAGGATCTAGAAAATCTGTGTAAAAGTTTTTAGCTTTTTCTTTGCATCAGAGAAGTCTGAATTCTTATGATATTAAAGATAAAATATGTTGATGTTACACTTTATCATATATATTTTTTGCATTTCTGAGTTTCTAAACTTCTTCTGTGTTGTCTGTGGCTTTCACAAAACCCCTACAAAATTTCCACTGATATCTTATGCCAATCAATATATTGAAACCATGATGGGGAAACTCACACTATAGAAGGAATAATATGTAAATATTTTGAAAACTCTATTTCAATAGAATCAGCTTCTTTGGGAATTCCCTGTATTTTACTTTATGCACTGAATAATTTTACCTGAAGAATTCACTAGACTTCCAAAAAGGTCTTTGACACAAAAAATGTTTATAATTGCCACCTCAAAGACTGGTCTTACTAGAAGTGTGAGTTGAACAATGGGTGGAGATTTTCTATATTTCTTTCCCTGTTGGCAGGATTGGGTATAGGTGGTTGAACAATGTGAGGTATTTATTTTCTAAACTTTTTAGACTTTGGAATAAATTATATGTAATCCAAGGGCTTCCTGGATCTGGGAAAAGTCAATTGATTGTGCTTTTTTTGGGGAGGGGGCAAGTTGTCTTTATTGAATCTAATCTAGCCGTCTCTTTTCCCGTGTTTTCCCTCTCTTCTAGAACTAACTTGGGGCCTTATACAGAGTTCTGCATACAGCTGGAACCCTAAACCACTTTGTGATTGACTTTCACATCTTTAAATTCATGTTTTACCAGAGTGTACCTCTGGTGTGAGGGCTTGTTGAATTCTTTTCAGGGCTGTTCATTCACCTTTGGTGTAAACTTGATTTACCCAATTCTTATC